>NC_036872.1:11973950-11982021 GCF_002910315.2 Salvelinus sp. IW2-2015
AATCTGCTAAATTGTAATTATTCGATTTATTGCCTACCTCATGCCTTTTGCACACATTGTATATAGATTCTCTTTTTTTTTCTACCATGTTATTGACTTGTTTATTGTTTACTCCATGTGTAACTCTGTGTTGTCTGTTCACACTGCTATGCTTTATCTTGGCCAGGTCGCAGTTGCAAATGAGAACTTGTTCTCAACTAGCCTACCTGGTTAAATAAAGGTGAAATAAAAAATAAAATAAAAAAATGTATAAAAACTGTTTGAATGACTGATTTAGCAGACACTGTTGTGCATAAAAGATACTGCTCTGAAATATACATGAACTTGTCACACAAGATGTTGTAGAGTTAGAGCAGCTTCAAATCTCTAGTGTTTATGATATACTGGAGCCATCTTGTGGAGTCATTATCTTCCTGGTCTTGTTCAGCAGTCTGGCCGACCAGGCCACCATCCCCCTGGCCTTTGTAGCGAGAGACAGTTGGTTCGCCAGACCTCGGTTGGTTCTCATATCCTGAGCTAAACAACACACTGCCCCAGATACAGCCTTACAGTGTCAGAAAGAGTGTGACTTGGAGAGAGGCAGCTTGTTTGGCTTAGGAATACGCTAAAAATAGCTGTCGTATTTTGGTTTCTGAATCGTTGGAAGGAATGTGTCTGGTCAGAAAGCTGAGTGAACATCCTTGTGATGTTTCTAATGCCCAGTGGCAGTGAATCAACTGTCAACATACAGCAAGCAGGTAGATAACAGAGTTTGTTTTATTGTGCCAAATTAAGTTTATGACAAACATTTTGTACATTCATGTAGGAATATACATGGGGCTCAAGCTGTAGGATTCAAATTCAGGGAGAAAACCTCATTCCCTCATTTACCACAAAAACTGAATGAGTAGAGTCCATTGAGGAGCAGGTGAAGGGGCAGCTAGGCCAGGGGGTTATTCTGAGGGCAGGAGTGTATGGGGCTAGCACTGCCCTCACGCAGTAACACTAGCCCACATAATATGATCCTGCTCAGACAGTCTGAGCCTATCCAGTGCTAACCCAGCTAGCGTAGCGGTGGTCTAACCCAGGCGAGGCCAGCTCTCTCCCAGCGGGTAAGCACTGTGATTTACACAGATTAGCTGGCTCCCAGACCCCCCAGCCTCCCTCCCTCCCTCATGCTTTAGAGATCTACTGTCCTGTAGGTTTTCAGTCCATCCCTAATTTAGCGTATCTGATTCAGCTAGTTAAGGTCCTGTTGAGCAGCTAATTTGTAGAATCAGGTGTGTTAAATTAGGGTTGGACTGAAAACCTACAGGATGGTAGATCTCCAGGAAGAGGGTCGGGCAGTCCTGCTTTAGAGGATGCCTCTCATTTACTGATGGACACTCCAGCCTTTCGTATTACAGTCGTATTCATCTTTTACTTTGCCATTTGCCATTCTATCACATTTGCTATTGGAACTCTGTAAGTGTGTCTGTGTGTTTTCGCTTAGGTCTATTTAATTGCATGGCCAGGAACAGAGGGCTTGGATTAAACTAATCACCTACTGGTTCCAGATCACAGCATAATACTGATCTGTTCCAGCCTGGAACCTGGGAGAGGACCAGGAAGTCATTGGCTTGCAGACGTCTGGATCAGAGCTGCCTGCCTGGGATTTCAACTTGAGCTCTTTGTTCTTCACATTTCCTCAAGGACATGAACTGACCGGATCTAGGTTAAGCATGAGCATATACCCGATCTGTATAGTGCCATAATCTTAAAGTATAGCCACAGTTCTCTTCAGACAAACATGGTAAATCCATTGAAAGTGAGGTATTCGTTGTGGTTGAAGCACAATATGAGATGTACTGTTTCGGCTTCAGTTGTCGTCGCTTTTATCTTGCATAGGAAGGATGTGCCCCTCTTGGTAGCAGCTCTACATTGCTATTAGAATATGCTTGGCTCCCAGCCTACTAGACCACGTTGGTAGGAAGTTGCTACTTTTTCATTCACTCATCTGTAAGAAGCTATGTCTTACTGTGTCCCGCTGTGCTCTTTACCAAACTAGATCCACAGGGGACCAACAACAAAGAGGTAAATAGATCCTTGGCCACAGGGCCCATCAGTCAAAACAAAAGCTACCAAACTGTGAGCTTGTCTCAGAGCCTTCCGTTGATAATTTGTGATCATGACTTGACCTGTGCCTATTAAGCTGATAGTTCATGACAATATGCTCATACAGTATGTGTACATATACAGACGGCAGACTGCAGGAGGTGAACCTGGCCAGTCTCGTCTTGAGCCCTTTTCTAAATCATGATCTGCGTTAACAACCTCAATACATGAAGGTGATTTGACACTAATCCTCAGCCTAACAGGATGGGTTTTGCACCAGTTCGTACTCCTGACGCCCTCCTGTAGTCTGATTCATCTAGGGCCTCAATAATAAATAATAAGGAGTGTAGCATTGGAAACAGTGCCGACTGCACTTTCTGTCTCTCTGTGTAGGCTGGGGGGCTTGACGAACAGATACCGCTGTACAGGGACAGTCTGATAGAAATGGGACTAATCTCAAGCCTGTGGGAAAAACAAGCTGTTGCTAAGAGACAGTAGCATGACATAGTAGGAGGCTTCATGTTACTGTATCTTAGCAACTAAATTAATGATTGTATTCTGTAAACCACTACCATGATTTAGCTCCACAGTTATGTCAATATACTACCAAAAACAATTATGTTCTAGCTCAAATGACTTCCTTTCGCCATAAATGTTATATCAATAGTTTATTTGGGCCAATCCTTAGGGGCACTGTTTTTAAAGTTGCACATTTATTTTTCACCCTCGTCCTCTATGGAATGGAAACACAGTCTGTAATGAAATATTGATTTGGGGCAGTTGTTTCCGCCTATTTCCGCCTAGTCTCACTCTCTAATACAGTAGCCGAAACAAATTTCAATACTACTTTTTTTATGTTTGCATATTTCTTGTCAGGAAGGAATTGAGAGATTGTGAGCCATTTTGTATGATTATGAAAACACGCCTTGGTGTAAATGTGTTTTGGGTGCTTTAATTTCTTTATTTTGGGATATTTAGTTGAAAAAGCACTCTCTCTTCAAGGATTCCGGCGCACACCTCTCCCTTTTCATGCGAGTTTGATTGGATATGTTAGAATTACTGGGGCAATCAATGGGAACCCGGGGAGATCCCTCTCAATATCCTCCCTTCGCTTTGAAGGGGTCATGTCATCATGATCCAGTTTAGCAGAGCACTGTGGGGGGAGCCGTAATGCATTGATGTCCTTATCTCACACCTGAAATGAACTGTTACTGTTTTCTCCAGAGCGACATGTTAGCCTCTTGATCTAGTGGTGCATGCAGTTGGCTCCGGAGTGCAGGAAGTAGGTTGGTGCTTTGGAATCCAAACGTCACAGGACTCTCCTGGTATATGCTACACCGGCACAGCTGGGTGCCTTCTCTGACGGGGAGGAAGAACGGAGAGGATATTGCTGTGGAGTAAGAGGCCTAGTGACAGGCCACTGCAGGCAACCAACCCAACACTCACATTAGCAGGTGGCAGCATCCCATGCTGTATTAGAGGCAAGGACTCAATGGGGAGGCTTTGTTGCTCTAATGGCTGGAGTGCAGTGCAGTGGCCATGTCTGCCAGCACATTGTGCCAGGCTTTACTCTGAGCTGAGTTACATAACTGGCCCAATGTATGATCCTGAGCCAGGGGTGCTCTGGAATGGATCACAACTCTTGGCCCTTGATGTTGTTAAACATTCTCTCTCTGAAGATCTGACAGTGTGCCCTGACTCTAAAACATGCTTAGTGTAGAACAGTGTGTGTCTTTCTTGACTGGCGACCATTCTCCCCCCACATTGTGTGTATGAGAACACAGACTGCATTTCTGACTTCTGCTGTTTCCCTGTGGTTAAAGAGGATGCAGTCAGCGCTGCAGCACAGATATGTGCTCAGTCTATTGTGATTCCCCAGTCATGCGCAAGCAACGTATGGCCGGCATCGCCATGGCAGCAGCAGAACAGGGTTAAGCTAAGCCTGGTTGCCATGTAATACTGACCTAGTTAATATGCGTCTGTAACACGGAACAGAGTGGCTGGGCTACGCAGCCTGAAGCCCAATGAAAACACACCAAAACAACCCCCTCCTCCACCTAGTGACACTACGTGGGTGGTAGTTTGAACGTTTCATTGTGGCTCGATAGATACCATCACAGATGGGGGGCTTCTAGGGTGTCATCACAGGTTGGTTTTGGGTGGTGATAACAGTCGGGGAATTGGGCCACCGAGGATGAGATCAGTGCTGTCGTACAATACTGTTTACGTCTCTCTGAAAACACATTCAACTATGAGATTTTCTCACCATCTGCTCCCTTTGGCCAGAAAAGAAAAGCTTCTTACATCAGAGACTGAATCACTGACAGTGACACTGGGAACCTGCCTCCATATTTCTTGTCTGTTTTTTACCAAATAAGCTACCATTCTGGCAACTTTCCCAAAATCCACAGGTTTTCCAGAAATCATGGTTGGAGAATTCCGAATTTCCTGCTTATTCCCTCCTGATTCTTTCAAATGTGATTTCTGAAAAACCTGACAAAGTGACAGGACTTTTGCAACCATAGGAACAGAAAAGAGCTCTTACTTCTCTACTGTGTCACATTCCTATGGCTCCTTCTCCAAGTCTACTGCTACTGTAGCTTTGTCCTCTCTGCCTCCCATGGAGTCATATGATGGTGTATTTTTGTCTTTTGGGGGTTCATGGCTTTTTGAATGTGTATCTCTGTCTGTGTTCCTTCCGAGCTGCTTAAAGCCTTGTTCTTCCCATCAGGTTACACACAGTCCACTAAGCATTACCATCAACATAACATTTGCATCAATAGCAGGGTTTTAATACTGCTTAATTTGAATAAGGCCCACGCACTCATGGGAAGGCATTAAGGCAACTGCTCTGTCACTTCTTGGGCTTGGTTGTTATTTGCTTGTTGTAGTCCACAGATCTATTCGGTTGATCTTTTGGGTGAAAGGGAGTGATCAGGCGTGACTCATCGCTGTGTGTTTTTCCTTTGAGACTCTGGGATCAGCACACATGATGATTGGAATCAGAGAGCGTGTGTGTACGTAGCCTATAGATGTGCAGCCTTCAGTCTTTTTTCTTTTTCTTCTGATACATTTTTAAATGTTTTACATTTATTTTCTGTGAATGAACAACCCCCTTTCTTTTCCTCCAGTCTGTCTAATGTATGATTCAATAGGAGCATCAGCTCGTATGTTTGGCAGGCTGACCGCGCAGCAGTATGTGGAATGTGCAGGTGAAATGCAGTGGAGTGTGTTGGCATTAGCGAATGAAATAAGTGATGTTCAAAGCTCGAAGGGGTGCTAAAGAGCTCAAGTTTAATTGGATTTAATTGGGCAAGAGCAAGACTGGATAATCAAATAGAAAGCACCCTCTACTGAGATAGCTTAGTTCCAGCTGTCAGCAATCATACACAGCTAGTATAGGCATCATCATCAGCAGCACACTAATTCATTGTTTAGTTTTAGCCCGCCATTTTATTATCTCAGAGATTTAGATTGACATAAACAAATGATAAACAGTATTTATTCTTGTGTGTAGTCATTTTTCTCTTTTATCTCCTTCCAAAAGGGATTGTATCGTAATCAAAACCACAGTGAATTCTTTGTCATGAATGACTTGCCTGTTTTTTTTTAGATCATAGCCCAACCCTGCAGAGCCCCACGGTACAGTTCAGGGTTGTTATAAATTGCATGTCAGTCCATGATGACCAGAGGCAACTGGGTGTGAATTAGTTATTGCTCGAGACAGATCTTTCTTCTCTTTAGTCATAGCGACCGCTCTTTCTACCCAGCAGGAGATGGGGCTGTGTAGGAGAGGGTTTGTCCTTTTGTGTCTTGCTGAGGGGCCCTTGATACGGGCTGAATTCCTGAAGAGGGTCCCACAGGTACCCATTCACTCCAAGGTCACTCTCTAATAGTCTATAACCACGTTTCCATCCATCCACAGTTATATGCAAGTAAAGTCATACCATATAAAAAAAATCACGTCAGCTGTGATGGAAAAAGGACGTTTCGATACAATTTTATAAATGCCGACCGATAATTTTTCATTTGACATGGTGGGATCTAAAATGAATTATGCAAGAAATATGAAATATTGATATAAAAAAATATATCAAAGTATATTTATCGAATCACGCGATTATATGTTGGGTGGTCCTCCCACTACGACTCAGGAAACCATGCCATCAATTAGGTTACAGATGAAATAAATGATGATGAACTTCACAGGGCATTAAAAGTGCACAGTGATGAGCTTGATGCTCAGTTCCAATAAATATTGAGGGTCTTATTCTGGTGACATGTTGATCAATGCTTGACTGCTGTTTGACAAATTAAAATATTCTTGCTCTTATCCATAATAATCTCAATGTAGACTATCCTATCCGCACAGCCTACCCACACTGTATCTGCAAGCTGTTGGCTAAATCCCACATACTTTAAAACACATAGTCCCCAAATACAGAACAAATTCAAGAAAGTGTACAGTATTATATAGAGCCATTATTGCATGGAACTCCCTTCCATCTCATATTGCTCAAATCAGATAAAGCAACACCTCACGACACAACGCCTCTCCCCAATTTCACCTAGATAGTGTGTGTATGTACTGATATGTAGGCTGTGTGCTGTTTTTAAGTGTTTATACTTCTGTCCTTGAGCTATTCTTGTCTATTAATGTTCTGTGTTATGTCATGTTTTATGTTCTGTGTGGACCCCAGGAAGAGTAGCTGCGGCTTTCGCAGCAACTAATGGGGATCATAATAAAATACCAAAAATGCCAAGACCAGAGTCTTTTTTTGTTTTTGTGACAACTATCGGTAGAGTTGAAAATGCAGTGGAAACACATTGTCAAGCCCTGATCTGTTTCACCTGTCTTTGTGATTGTCTCCACCAAGATGTTACCAGTCTTCCCCATTATCCCCTGTGTATTTATGCCTGTGTTTTTCCAGTTTCTGTTTTTCTTGTCCTCCTGGTTTTTGACCCTTGCCTGTCCTGACCCTGTACACACCCGCCTGACCACTCTGCCTGTCCCTGAGCCTGCCTGCCGTCCTGTACCTTGGCATCTACTCTGGATTATCGACCCCTGCCTGCCTTGACCTGTCATTTGCCTGCCCCTGTTGTTACAATAAACATGGTTGCTTCACACATTTTGCACTTGGGTCTTACCTTGGTACCTGATACACATTGAACTTTAGATTTTTGTAGTCGGTACATTAAAACTTAAGCGAAAAACGTACATTTTGTGTGCACTGTCATCATACACTGATTTTTATCTGTCGCCAATTGGATGGCAACCTAGCTTGTGATGAGAACCTGGCAGAAAGAGACTCTGCTAGGCTGAGTATAATCATACCTGGCCTGTAGGCTGTGTGATCCAGGCAGCTACTGTCTACAGCCTTGGACCAGATGTCCCTGGAGTGCTCCAGTTTGTGTTCCAGACTCTACCGTGCTGCCCTTGCCCCCAGAACATGCCAAACATGTTAGTAGAATTATATATGAAAGGCCTAGACAGCTTAGAACTGTGGAGGATGGGGGGCTAGGCTATCCCATGTTATTGAATCTGACTGGAGTAGCTGTGTTCTGTTCACCACAGACAGAGTGAAGGATTTGGTTAACCAGGGAAGGGATTGTGATGGGAGTTATGGGTAGCAGATGGATTGATGGAAGAAACCACTCAGGGGGAACCCGTAGGATGTCATGCATGAAACCACAGAATGTCATGGCTAGTACAATCCTGCCATCAGAAGAGTCTCTAACCAAATAGAGCAGTTCCACCATTACAGCAGTACAGTTAAGTTGTTACAGAACCTAAAGGCTGGACAATCAAATAGAAAAGAGTCAAAGTATGTGACCGTGTGCTGACTGTGCGCTCCTGTCCTTTCAGCTCAGGAATGTGTGTGTGTAAGACGGGAGTGTACGGGCCCAAGTGTGACGAGTGCCACCCAGGCTTCTTCCGTTTCAGCAGCACGGGGTGCCAACCCTGCCAGTGCAACAGCCTTACTAACTACTGCCACCC
>NC_036872.1:11984541-12188259 GCF_002910315.2 Salvelinus sp. IW2-2015
AGTGTCTCATGTGCTGTATAATTCAATAAGGCTTCAGCTTGAATGTTTCGCAGGCTGACCACACAGCAGTATGTGGAATGTGCAGGTGAAATGCAGTGGAGTGTGTTGGCATTAGCGAATGAAATAAGTGATGTTCAAAGCTCGACGGTGTGCTAAAGAGCTCAAGTTGAATTGGATTTAAGTGGGCTCTAGCAAGACTGGATAATCAAATAGAAAGCACCCTCTAGTTCCAGCTGTCAGCAATCATACGCATCATCATCATCATCATCATCAGCACACTAACTCATTGTTTAGTTTTAGCCCGCCATTTTATCACCTCAGAGATTTACATAGACAATAAACAGATGACAAACTGTATTTATTCTTGCCTTTCATTTTGTAATCATTGATTACTTTCATCTCCTTCCAAAAGGCATTGTACTGTAATCAAAACTACAGTGAATTCTCTGTAAAGATTGTACTTTAAATCAAAACCGCAGGGAATTCTCTGTAATGAATGACTTGCCTGTTTTGTTTTTAGATTATAGGCCAACCCTGCAGATCCTCACAGTACCATTCAGGGTTAGTTATGAGCTGCATGTTTTTGTAGTTTTTTTCAGACCACGATGACCAGAGACAACTGGGTGTAAAGGAGTTATTGCTCGAGACAGATCTTTCTCAACCCCTTCTCTTTAGGCATAGCTGCTCTTTCTACCCAGCAAGAGAGAGGGCTATGCAGGAGGGGGTTTGTCCTTTTGTGTCTTGCTGAGAGCCCTTGAGAGGTGCTGAATGCTTGAAGAGGATCCCACAGGTACCCTGACCCATTCCCTCCTCAAGGTCACTGTCTAATAGAGTATATGAGGGGAAAACCTGGCAGAAAGAGGCCCTGTGAGGATGAGTATTATCATGCCTGGCCTGTAGGCTGTGGGATCCAGGCAGGCTCTCAGTCTCCAGCCTTGGACCAGATGTTCCTAGAGTGTTCCAGTCTGGTCCAGACTCTACCATGCTGCCCTGCCCCCAGAGCATGCCAACCATGTTAGTGGAATTAAAGTAGACAGCTTTGAACTGTGGAGGATGGGGGGCTGGGCTAACCCATGCCATTGAACCCATCTGGAGTAGCTGTGCTCTGTTCACCACGGAGGGAAGGATCTGGTTTTCATTTTTTAAAGCAAAACTACAAGTTACACATTACAACCACAACAATCTCTTAATTGAATCAAAACGGCCAGGGCGTGTGATGGATAGCAGATGGATTGATGGGAGAAACCACTCAGGGGGAACCTACAGGATGTCGTGTGTGAAACCATTAGAATAATCTGGACACAGAATGTCATGGCTAATGCAAATCCTATCCAAATGGTGCAGTTTCCCTGTCAGACTGTAGAGAGCTCTCAAACCCACCATTACAGCAGTACAGTTAGGCTGTTACACAACCTAAAGGCTGGACGATCGAAGAGAAGGATCAAAGTATGTGATGTGACCGTATGCTGTATGCTGACTGTGCTCTCCTGTTCTTTCAGCTCAGGAATGTGTGTGTGTAAGACGGGAGTGTACGGGCCCAAGTGTGACGAGTGCCACCCAGGCTTCTTCCGTTTCAGCAGCACGGGGTGCCAACCCTGCCAGTGCAACAGCCTTACTAACTACTGCCACCCGCAATCGGGTGAGTAATCCACTACACCACACCTTCTATCTACAAACCACAACAATCACCCTTTCAAATCAAATCAAAAAGTTTATTTGTCACGTGCGCTGAATACAACAGGTGTAGACCTTACAGTGAAAGGCTTACTTACAGGCTCTAACCAATAGTGCAAAAAAGGTATTAGGTGAACAATAGGTAAGTAAAGAAATAAAACAACAGTAAAAAGACAGGCTATATACAGTAGCGAGGCTATATACAGTAGCGTGGCTACATACAGACACCGGTTAGTCAGGTTGTTTGAGGTAGTATGTACATGTAGATATGTTTAAAGTGACTATGCATATATGATGAACAGAGAGTAGCAGTAGCGTAAAAGAGGGGTTGGCGGGTGGTGGGTGGCGGGTGGCGGGACACAATGCAGATAGCCCGGTTAGCCAATGTGCAGGAGCACTGGTTGGTCGGCCCAATTGAGGTAGTATGTACATGACTGTATAGTTAAAGTGACTATGCATATATGATAAACAGAGAGTAGCAGCAGCGTAAAAAGAGGGGTTGGGGGGGACACACACAATGCAAATAGTCCGGGTAGCCATTTGATTACCTGTTACACACTAACCCTGTGTGTGTACGTGTCCCATCCTGTGTATCGTTGTGTGAGTGGACACTTATTGAGAGGCTTGGAGAGGGTCAAGGTGGATGGGATTGTAGAACCCATCTGTCTGCCATTGTGATGCAGAAGAATGATAAATGCTGTGGATGTACTTCCTTAGCTCAGGTCTGATGTCATCGACAATGACCCTCTGTCAGCCAGGGAGCGTTACATAAGAAACATGAGGGTATGCAAAACACATTAGACTGTCTCTTCCAGATTAACATGACAGTGACCTGTTCCATTTCAATCTGAATACTGGAAAATCAAGCTGATTTGTTCCTACTTCTATAGGGTCATTGTTTTTAGATAAGAGTGATAGTTAGGTGTCCTCTATCGTGAGGTGTCCTCTATCGTGAGGTGTCCTATATCGAGAAGGACAGAAAACAACAATAGTGTTTACTCTATTCCTTCATTTAGAGAACAGAGAACATCTGCAATGCCCCACTATACAGAATAATTTCATATCCCATATAGAAGTATTGGTTCCTTTTCCACAAAAACCTCTCAACTCCATTACTATGTAACAGGCAACTAAACAGTCTGGTGCTCAAATCAGCAGGATAGTAGTATTTGCTGGATTAACGGTTTCCATACTATACAAACAAAACCACCAGTGTTCAGGTGTGGTCAATAAATACCATATGTCATAGTCCCTACATTGTAGAAACAGACCCGTTTTCAAAACATGTTAGCATAGGAAATGGACGTTAACTTTGAACCATAACTTCCCTCCTTTTCCACAGGCATCTGTCTGAACTGCCAGGCCAACACTCAAGGACCCAACAGTGAGGAATGCAAGCCTAGATTCTACTGCAGCTCTGGTGCTGCCACCACCGATGCCTGTGTCCCCTGCCCCTGTTCCAACACCACCTCCACTGGCACCTGTCACATTGGTGAGTAGCCACTATCCCCTGCCTCAGTAGTGCCCTTCTTAGGTCACCATATTAGTACCCTTGCCAGTCAATTCGTCGGGGTATGGACTCTACAAGGTGTCGAAAGCATTCCAAAGGGATGCTGGTCCGTTGACTCCGGTTGGCTAGATGTTCTTTCTTGATACAAAATGGGAAACTGTTGAGCGTGAAAAACCCAGCAGCGTTTCAGTTTTTTACACACTCAAACCGGAGCGCCTGGCACCTACTACCATACCCCGTTCAAAGGCACTTCAATCTTCTGTCTTGCCCATTCACCCTCTGAATGGCGGCACACATACACAATCCATGTCTCAATTGTCTCCCGGCTTAGAAATCCTTCTTTAACCTGTCTCCTTCCCTTCATCTACACTGATTTGAAGTGGATTTAACAGGGATCATAGCTTTCACCTGGATTCACCTGATCAGTAAAATGTCATGGAAAGAGCAGGTGTTCCTAATGTTTTGTACACCCAGTGTAGAGTCCCTATTAATCTAATACCATCTCTGTGGGCCTAATAATAAAGATGTGTCGTTCAACTTTCAAAATGTATTACCTTTTAATGTGGTATTAACATAACCAAGAGGCGAAAGAAACGCACACCAATTTAGGCGAGGTGGTGGCTAGCGGAGTAGAACACTTCAAAAAAATTAACGGAGCGCCGCAGAGTCTAGGAGCTCAGATGCAATTTAATTACCAACGTTTCCACAGACAAGCTGTCTTCATCAGGGTATATTAACATAATCAGTCATGATGTTTTCATCTGATTGTCAATCACCTCAAAATGCTCCTGTAAGCCTGGCTACCTGCGCACGTTCGTCCGCTCTAAAATAATCCCCGCATCCGTAGGCATCAGTGCACTGTGCACACGCCATTTGGGGAATGGAAAAAGACATCTGTAACAAAACACCCCAAACATTTGCTGATTTTCATTCATTAGGCCTACACTTGTAACCTGAATCGATGCGTCTCGGCCACGCATCTCTGCCTTCACAAAATGTCGAACCATAGCGCATTTTGGAGAGCATTCCACACATTTTCAAGTCCATTCGTTCATTTTTAATGCGGGTGACATGCGGTAACGATAACTTTTAGGCTATTACACTATTATTTATCATGGCATCGTTGTTTTAATTATTGTGACAGGTTCATGTTCAACCAGTACATCGTACCCCCACTATTCTGAACTCTCCAACAGCGAAGCACCATCGACAGTCACTGCCAGGGATGATGGCTTTGTCCCCATTACTATAACTCCATTCGCAAGCATACTGCTTGTCTTTCACAGATAATTGCAATTTACTTGTGATGGTTTGCCAAAGCGTCAATATCTTGACACTCTGGTTGACGATGTTTAATCCCACCTATCTTTCTTGTCCCTGCTGGTGTTGGTCTGTTAGGGTCTAACAGTTAGGCTTCTTGACAGTGGATGGGTCTCCTCACATCAGCAAAATCCCAAATGTCTCAGGTAGACACGTTCGCTATTAAGCATGTTTTAACCAAGCAAGCCAGTATCGGTTTGTACCCATACTAAACTGATACCTCAGCAGAGGAGGCCTGAGCCTTGGAGCCACAGACATACGTAGAGTCCCTGTCTGTCTGTCTGTCTGTCTGTCTGTCTGTCTGTCTGTCTAGCTGTCGTCTTCTCTCTGTCTGTCTGTCCGCCCTCGTTTGTCTCCTGTGTCTGTCTGTCTGTCTGTCTGTCTGTCGTCTGTCTGTCTGTCTGTCTGTCTGTCTGTCTGTCTGTCTGTCTGTCTGTCTGTCTGTCTGTCTGCTGCTGTCTGTTTCTGTCTGTCTGTGTCTGTTGTCTGTTCTCGTCGTCTGTCTGCTTCTGTCTGTCTGTCTGTCTGTCTGTCTGGCTGTCTGTCTGTCTGGTCTGGTCTGTCTGTCTGTCTGTCTGTCTGTCTGCTCTGTCTGTCTGTCTGTCGTCTGTCGCTCTGTCTGTCTGTCTGTCTGTCTGGCTGTCTGTCTGTCTGTCTGTCTGTCTGTCTGTCTGCTGTCTGTCTTGTCTGTCTGTCTGTCTGTCTGTCTGTCTGTCTGTCTGTCTGTCTGTCTGTCTGTCTGCTGGTCTGTCTGTCTGTCTGTCTGTCTGTCTGTCTGTCTGTCTGTCTGTCTGTCTGTCTGTCTGTCTGTCTGTCTGTCTGTCTGTCTGTCTGTCTGTCACTGTCCTCCCAACCTCTGATCTGACCAATCAGCTGCAGCCATGTGACTGCTGACGTCCTCCCATTGGGTCCCAGCAGCCTGGCAACAGCCATGTGGAGACAGGGAGTGGAAGGAGGACACACGCCAGGCCGAGGTTGAGCTGAACATGGATCACACTGAACATCCTGGGCACAGCTGGGCCACTTCCCAGCAAGCTAGTCAGGCAGTAGAACAGAGGGGTTGGGTGGCACCACAACACAGCTTCTTGAATTAGAGGCGGCAGGTAGCCTAGTGGTTAGAGCGTTGGGCCAATAACTGAAAGGTTGCTAGATCGAATCCCTGAGCTGACAAGGTAAAAAACTGTCGTTCTGCCCCTGAACAAGGTAGTTAACCCGCTGTTCCTAGGCCGTCATTGTAAATAAGAATTTGTTCTTAACTGACTTGCCTAGTTAAATAAAAAATTAACCAGGCAGTAGTAGGGTGATAATGTTGTGTGTGAGGAATCAACAAAAGCCTCAGAGGTTGCCCTGGCAACAGTGACTAATCCACAATGCAGTACCATGAGAGAGAGATTAAATTATATGTGTGTAGCCTCTCTTTTCTCAAAGGTACATAAGGGCTTGACTCATTCATCCTAAGGCTAATAAAACATTGATTTATTTGTGTGTGTGTGCATGAAAAGGAAGTGGCTGAGCTGGCTGTAGCAGTAGTGAGGGAGGATGGTACTGGGTAAATATCCAGGTCAGGTTGTTGAGTCAGTATCCGTATGTGAAGGTCCTTTGCCTCTCCTAATGATATAAAACGTTTCCCTCTGACAACAGCGTTTCCACTGACAACGACCCAGGGTTAAACCCGACCAATCAGACACTGCCTATAGATAAGAGGTGTTATCACTCATAGACTTTATTGGTCTAGCTCTCATCTAGGATTTGAATTGTCGCTTTGGAAAGTGTGTCTGTTGTGGACACATATTGGTCCATAAGTCGGAAAGAGTTAGATATGGATGATATTAAGCAGACTTAAGCCAGCACATATTTAGGGTACCAATAAGTATGTGGCTATTTTCTCTATTACCTTGCTTAGGAGGGGATCCACACTTACACTAATGACATGTAGAAAGCCTGATTACTGTGCTCAATAATATTTGGTGTCAGACCTCCTGGTACTTAATTGACAGCAGAAGGGGATATATAACAGTTAGTGAAGCCATTAGGAGAGAAGGAAGGGCACTGTTTAGTAGCATCATATTACTAAGGACCAGAGGCTGGAGGAGAAAGCTGACCCTGGAGGAGACCGACATCTCATGATAATGAGAAGTGATGATGATGCTCTAACACAAGGGATCAGTCTTTAGAAACGATTAAAGTGAATTTGATTCCGGGCTGTAAAGACGTGTGTTTTGTGGAACAGTGTTTGTTCCACACTTAAGCCATATCTTTCTTTGATTACATCGGTGGTCGTGTGTGGCTCAGAGCATGCTGCTTGCTACGACAAGTGCTGTGGGTTCAATTCCCACTGGAGCCACCCACACAAAAACGATTAAGTCACTTTGGGTACATGTTTCTGCTAAATGGCTTATTATTATTATTATCGTTTAATCTTTTCTCTGAAACTTTTGGGGTAGCTTTAAAATGTATCTGAGCAACAAAAACAATTGTGTTATTAGCTAGGGTACTCTTATTTAGCCCTTAAGTAGCCTAAAGTAGACTAGAGACACTGCCATAGGGCTTACGTTTTGCATTGTGCAGTATTACAAACCAATCTGTGTTTGGCATTCTGGTGCCACCTAGTGGTGGTATATCAGCCAAGTCTCTTATGATTTATGATTGACATGTACAGTTGAAGTCGGAAGTTTACTACACTTACACGGAACCCAAACCGGCTGCGCACGTGCGCCATCGTGCATAAATGTATTTTGTCCCCCCACACCAAACGCGATCACGACACGCAGGTTAAGATATCAAAACAAACTCTGAACCAATTACATTAATTTGGGGACAGGTCGAAAAGCATTAAACATGTATGGTAATTTAGCTAGCTAGCTTGCACATGCTAGCTATTTTGTCCTATTTAGCTAGCTTGCTGTTGCTAGCTAATTTGTCCTGGGATATAAACATTGAGTTGTTATTTTACCTGTGAAATGTACAGGTCCTCTACTCTGACAATTAATCACACATAAACCGTCAACCGAATCGTTCCTAGTCATCTCTCCTCTTCCAGGCTGTTTCATCTTTGAATTTATATGGTGATTGGCATCTAACGTTCATAGTATTACCACGACAACCGGCAAAACAGTTCGTCTTTCAATCACCCACGTGGGTATAACCAATAAGGAGATGGCACGTGGGTACCTGCTTCTATAACCCAATGAGAAGATGGGAGAGGCAGGACTTCTGCGCGACCTGCGTCAGAAATAGGAATGACTTCTATTTTAGCCCTTGGCAACGCAGACGCTCGTTGGCACGCGCGAGCAGTGTGGGTGCAATAATTAAATAACATGGATTTCTAAATTTATTTTACAACGTCACGCACGCGATGTGTCCAGTCTGGTCAGCATGTTAGGTTGGAGTCATTAAAACTTGTTTTTCAACCACTCAAATGTTTGTTACAAACTATAGTTTTGGTAAGTCGGTCTACTTTGTGCATGACACAAGTAATTTTTCCAACAATTGTTTACAGACAGATTATTTCACTTATAATTCACTGTATCACACTCCAGTGGGTCGAAGTTTACATACACTAAGTTGACCATGCCTTAAACAGCTTGGAAAATTCCAGAAAATGATGTCATGGCTTTGAAGCTTCTGATAGGCTAATTGACATCATTGAGTCAATTGGAGGTGTAACAGTGTTGCGATGTATTTCAAGGCCTACCTTCAAACTCAGTGCCTCTTTGCTTGACATCATGGGAAAATCAAAAGAAATCAGTCAAGACCTCAGAAACAAAATTGTAGACCTCCACAAGTCTGGTTCATCCTTGGGAGCAATTTCCAAACGCCTGAAGGTACCACGTTCATCTGTACAAATAATAGTACGCAAGTATAAACACCATGGCACCACGCAGCCGTCATACCACTCAGGAAGGAGACGCGTTCTGTCTCCTTGCGGTGAACGTACTTTGGTGCGAAAAGTGCAAATCAATCCCAGAACAACAGAAAAGGACCTTGTGAAGATGCTGGAGGAAACAGGTACAAAAGTATATATCCACAGTAAAACAAGTCCTATTTCAACAACCTGAAAGGCCGTCCAGCAAGGAAGAAGCCACTGCTCCAAAACCGCCATAAAAAAGCCAGACTACGGTTTGCAACTGCACATGGGGACAAAGATTGTACTTTTTGGAGAAATGTCTTCTGGTCTGATGAAACAAAAATAGAAATGTTTGGCCATAATGACCGTCGTTGTGTTGGGAGGAAAAAGGGAGAGGTTTGCAAGCCGAAAAACAACATCCCAACCGTGAAGCACGGGGTGGCAGCATCATGTTGTGTGGGTGTTTTGCTGCAGGAGGGACTGGTGCACTATACAAAATAGATGGCATCATGAGGCAGGAAAATTATGTGGATATATTGAAGCAACATCTCAAGACATCAGTCAGGAAGTTAAAGCTTGGTCGCAAATGGGTCTTCCAATTGGACAATGACCCCAAGCATACTTCCAAAGTTGTGGCAAAATGGCTTAAGGACAACAAAGTCAAGGTATTGGAGTGGCCATCACAAAGCCCTGACATCAATCCTATAGAAAATGTGTAGGCAGAACTGAAAAAGCGTGTGCGAGCAAGGTGGCCTACAAACCTGACTCAGTTACACCAGCTCTGTCAGGAAGAATGGGCCAGAATTCACCCAACTTATTGTGGGAAGCTTGTGGAAGGCTACCCGAAACGTTTGACCCAAGATAAACAATTTAAAGGCAATGCTACCAAATACTAATTGAGTGTATGTAAACTTCTGACCTACTGGGAATGTGATGAAAGAAATAAAAGCTGAAATAAATAATTCTCTACTATTATTCTGACATTTCACATTCTTCAAATAAAGTGGTGATCCTAACTGACCTAAGACAGGGATTTTTTACTAGGATTAAATGTCAGGAATTGTGAAAAACTGAGTTTAAATGTATTTGGCTAAGATGTATGTAAACATCTGACTTCAACTGTATTTGTGTGTTTTTTTGTTTCCCTAGACTCTGATGGGTTCCCAGTGTGTGACCAGTGCCTGTCTGAATACAGCGGTCAGCAGTGTAAACGGTGCAAGGCTGGATTCTACAGTGCCAACAGTGGGTGTGTCCCCTGCGACTGCAGTGGTAACGCAGACCCAACGCGCCCGGCCCAGCTCTGCCACCCTGACACTGGCCACTGCCTGAGCTGCACCAACAACACCACAGGGCCTCAATGCCAGCTCTGTGCCGCCGGCTTCACAGGGGACGCCCGCGCCCACAACTGCACCCGCCCAGGTAAGGGTCATCCAATCATTTGGTGCAGAGGAGTATTAGTATATTGCATGTGCCATGAGTAGCTGAATGCATGCCCATTCACACTGTAAATCATTTGTTTTTTAGCAGCACGGATAATTCCTACGCCAGAGCCCGTGACAACGACCGAGGCCTCTAAAACCCCCACCCCTGCTCCAACCCCCAGCAGCAAGGGCCTGACCTCCACGCTGCCCACCGGTGCTCCCCCCTCTACCACTAACTCCAGCACCCTACTGAGCATAGCCACCACCCAGGCGCTGCTCACCAGCCTGGGCAGCCCCTCAGACAACACCACAGCCGCCCTCACAGAGGTCTCCTGGACCCAGTTCAACGTCATCGTCCTGGCCGTCATCATCCTGGTGGTGGTGGTGCTGCTGGGCTTCGTGGGAGGGGTGTACACCTACCGAGAGTACCAGAATCGCAAGCTCAATGCTCCCTTCTGGACCATCGAGCTGAAGGAGGACAACATCAGCTGCAGCAGTTACCATGACAGCATTCCCAACGCTGACGTATCGGGCTTGCTGGAGGACGAGGCCAACGAGGTGGCGCCCAACGGCCAGCTGGCTCTCACCACCCAGGGCAACTGCTACAAGGCCTAGCCCACAGGGCAGACAGACAGACTGCACACTGCTAACAGACTGGACACACACACAGAGGCTTCCGGCCTGGCTACCTGCCTCACAGGACAGAGACATGAAATGGATAAAGACTTTCAAAGCTGCTGGACACCAAACCCAAAGCTCCATGTGTAACTCGACTCCCTCTACCCAGCTCCTCTCTCCCTCTGTGGAACAGAAGGAGATTCTGCATAAGGCCATTGGCACCAACAGACAGACAAATGAAAAAGGGATGGTGTGTTTCTGTTGCTTTTGTCCTGGCAAAAGATTACAAGATTTCGGGCTCCATTTCAGATTGAAGTGATTCACGTAAAATAAGAAGTCAATGAAGGGTCCAAAGAGACGACTGTTTTACTTCAGTTGTGCCTGCAGAGGGCACTGTTAAAGATGTGGATGGTTGTGGTAATGGGGTGTTTGCCCATGCAAGAGTATAGGACCGTGTGTCTGTTGTATGGACACTGTTTCTTATGCAGTTCAATGGCCATCAGACCACTCATCAGGAGACCGAGCATTTCAGAACCTTTTAAAACGGACTAACAGTTTAAGTTACAACTTGAACGGAGATCTGGTCCAGACAGTGATTGTTATTTTAATGAATTGTATTTATTGTTTCAAGTTTTGTTCTTGGGATAAATGTTCCACGTGTAAGATGTTTTTCATGGTGTTTAGAACTGTGTGCTATATTGAATGCAAATTGAAAAGTGCAACATTTGTTCATATGTATGTCTTTTTTGTTAGATATTGGGAAAAGTGACGGCTGCTGGCTTAAATGACCTTGTCTTTTGTTTTCGGTTGTATCCTGTATGAACAATTGCCAGGTCCTTACCTTGAGTATTAACAAGGAGTGTTTTAGATGATGAAACAAACATACCTTGTATCCTCTCTCCACTCAGTACTGTGCAGGGCAGTATGTCCCATTGCTTGTTATGATCATCACATTGACTTTTTTTTACTGATGGAGTGCTAAGCTGCTGGTCTGAGAAAGGCCTACCTCTACGGAAGGTGTTGAACACATTCTTGCTCAAAAAGTAGCTCTAGTCCAGTTAAGCTGGTTTCATTAAGTAATCCAAATCTAGGACAAAATGATTCTAGCCTTCATTTCTTATATAGTCTTATATCAGTACAAAATAGACCGATCTTGGTAATGTGTTGCCGGCAGCAACACTATTAATCCTGCTCGTGCATTTATGTTGTTTATAAACTACAATGATATCTAGGATTTGTTTCTGTAAAAATGAATTCATGGGTTAAGTTATTAAGGGAACTGACTCCTCAGGTACTGCTTCTTTCCCCAGTGTGATCACTGTAAATAAGAGTAGGACATTGTACAGATGAATGTGAATAGGATCATTATTATTGTACAGGTAGAGTGCGGTGTACACTCAGAACAGTCGGTACGGTTACAGTTAAAGGCTCCAATATGGTCTGGGCACAGTCCACACAGGAAATTAATTATAAATTGACCTACCCTCTGTATTGTCTTGCAGGATACATGTCATCATCCCTAACTACTGATTTCAATTAAATTATTCATGGTAAATTGTGTAAATACCACAAACTGAAAATTTCACATACAATGCTAAATAAAATTGGGTTTCTTGGTTAGTCTGTAACTGCTCCTTCATATTTGCATGTTTACCCTACCTGGAGTTTTACTTTGTTATTTTTTCACAGCGGCTGTGTTTCTGTGTTAGAGTCATTTCAGTGCTAATGAAGTGTATTTTTGTAGTATTATTATTTTATTTAACCAGTCAAGTCAGTTAAGAACAAATTCTTATTTACAATGACGGCCTACACCGGCCAAACCCAGACGACGCTGGGCCAATCGTGCACCGCCCTATGGGACTCCCAATCACAGCCGGTTGTGATAAAGCCTGGATTTGAACCAGGGTGTTTGTAGTGATGCCTCAAGCACTGAGATGCAGTGCCTTAGACCGCTGCGCCACTCACGAGCCTAGGTTCAACAGAGAAGACTGCTCTGAATGTTTTCTTTCTTATTAAAGCTAGAATCCGTAGTTGCTACATCCATTTTGGACTTATAAATGAATGATATATATATATACCCATTGATGCTTGAAGAAGATTAGAAATCTCTCATCACCTTAGTTCAGCTGTTGTACATCATCAGAACCCAAAATAAAAGCTTGTTTTACTCCAATGTTTGTAAACAACATTGTAAACAAACACTGTGTAGCCTCAACATGGTTAAAACTATACATTTGAAACACTATATATATCTACAAAAGTATGCAGACACCTATTCAAATGACTGGATTCAGCTATTTCAGCCACACCCATTGCTGACAGGTGTATAAGCAACGTCAACACAAGAACTGTTCGTCGGAAGCTTCATGAAATGGGTTTCCACGGCTAAGCAGCTGCACACAAGCCTAAGATCACCAGACGCAATGCCAAGCGTCGGCTGGAGTGGTGTAAAGCTCACCATCATTGGACTCCGGAGCAGTGGAAATGCGTTCTCTGGAGTGATGAATCTCACTTCACCATCTGGTAGTCTTAACGGACAAATCTGGGTTTGGCAGACGCAAGAAGAATAATGATGGTCTGGGGCAGTTTTTCATGGTTCGGGCCCTTTAGTTCCAGTGACGGGAAATCTTAATGTTACAGCACATACAATGACATTCTAGACAATTCTGTGCTTCCAACTTTGTGGTAACAGTTTGGGAAAGGCCTTTTCCTTTTTCAGCATGACAATGTCCCAATGCACAAAGTCAGGTCCATACAGAAATGGTTTGTCGAGATCGGTGTGGAAGAAATTGACTGGCCTGCACAGAGTCCTGACCTCAACCCCATCGAACACCTTTGGGATGAATTGGAACGCCGACTACAAGCTAGGCCTAATCGCCCAACCCCAGTGCCCAAGCTCACTAATGCTCGTGGCTGAATGGAAGCAAGTCCCCGCAGCAATGTTCCAACATCTAGTGGAAAGCCCTGCAGAAGTGTGGAGGCTGTTATAGCAGCAAAGGGGGAACCAACTCCATATAAATGCCCACAATTTTGGAATGAGATGTTCGACGAGCAGGTGTCCACATACTTTTGGTAATTTAGTGTATCATGGATAGTCAGTCCTTGCATCCATAGCTCGGTCTATGAATTTGAGAGTGGCAAAATTTCTCCAGCCCCATCCCGTAGTTTTTTTTGAAAAACAGGTGGTGGGGAGTTCTTCGTTATTGTTTCAATTAAGAATTCTAGCTTTAAGTTGCATAACTTAATTCATTTTGCATCCTTTTTGTGGGCATAAGTGGCAACACAGCAAAATGTTTTCATGTGTACATGGCCCGGTACTGTGTAGCAGTAGCTCCACCTCAGCTGGTGCACCGTCGGTGGGAGCTGCCAGCCCGGGCAGCAGCCGGCTTGGAGAGGACCATGCAGCTAGACCCCCACGAATTGAGTGTGTCCCAGCAGATGGGCAGGGTCATCATCCATGTGGCAGACAGGGTGAATATCCCCTTGGAGGTTTTGGATGAGCAGGACTTTCAGAGAAAACAAGGAAACTCACCTAGTGTTGGCAGTTGTGTGGGGCTGACTGGAGGTTGGCCAGAATCTGCCTACTACTCACAATGGGACTGCCTGGCCCTTCACAATGGGGTTGTGTTTCAGCTATGGAAGGAGATTACGTGTGATGCGTAGGTCTGGCAGTTCCTTGTACCCAGTTCCCTTCAAGCCCATGTCCTTCGAGCTGTACGTGAGGCAGTGGGGGAGGGTCACTCCCAGAAGACCGAGACCCTCTAACGCCTGAGAGAAGTTCTATTGAGTTTGCTGTCGTCCCATCTACACTCAGTGGCTGTGTGTTGAAGGTGAAAATCAAGCAGAGGAGAGTGACTGGCAATCGTGGTCAAGGCCGCTGTGGTGATACTACTGTTTTCTTGGAAACTGATTGCTTCTACGGTTCTGGCATCTGGATGGACCTGTATTCCTCTAGCCACAACTGTTGAAACCATTAGTATCATTACACCGGTCGTTCCAGCCTGGCCAGGTGGTCTAGATTGACGGCTCATTCGAATATTTGGAGGCGTGGTTTGTACACAGTTCATTTTTTGCAACCATGAGAGTGTCAGCCAGTGTATAGGGAACATTCCTCTGCCCCAGGCATTGCTGATGCATGCCAGAGCTTACAACATCTAGATAGATATTTTAAGTATCAGCTAATCACATCATATGTTATAGGAATCTGGTGCCCAACGGCACACGCAATCATTGGTTGATGCGTGCAAGGTCTGAACAGGGGAACGTGACCTATGTGTTCTGTTCAGAGGAGGCTAGTGATGGGAGGGTGACTCATAATAATGAATGGAGTCAATGGAATGGTATAAAACACATGGAAACCAGGTATTTTTGGAGTCTGAGACCCTTCCATTTATTCCGTTCCAGCCATTATTATGAGCCCGTCCTCCCCATTTTAAGGGGCACCAGCCACCACTGGTGTTGTGACAATGAAGACTGAGCATGTCTACTGCCAGTTATGGTCAATAAAGAGCTGTAACTTAAACAAAAAACAAGCCATGAAAAGAGACTTTTAATTTTGTCTATTTTTTGCTTTGATTGGATGACTTATCCCCTTACAAAATATATTACTGTTTTAAAACTGCAGTAAAGGTGCTGTAACTGCAGTGCACTGTGGTATTTTGGATGCAATAATTGCAGAATAACTGCAGTGTATTGCAGTTCAGTTATACTGCACTGTAACTACAGTTTTACTGCAAAATTACTGCAGTACATTTTGAGGGTATTTTGGAGGCAGTATTTCCAGCATAGTGTACTGCAGTTATACTGCACTCTGACTGCACTCTTTTTTCGTAAGGATTTATTTAATGTTCTATTATTTATTGAACATTTCGAAAGATTATATTTTAAACTTGATTGAAATTTGAATCCTGTAACAACTTGAAAAAAAAAACACAATTGTTTGTTGTTGAGTCACGATATTTACAACAGTATTTTGGTTTGTAGTATGGCTAAGTTCCTTTTCAGTCATATCCAGTTCAATGTCTAAACAGGAAGTTAAGTGTTACATGAAAAATTGGCCACTGTAGGCCCTACACTGAAACTCACAGATTGAAACAACACGTTTACACGATACCCTGACTGTAGGTGGAACGTGGGCGACAAGATTTATAAACGTCGGACTTGAACGTCAAAATCCATTGAGTAGTACTCACTCCCTGCTGATCATGACAGCCGCTGCCAATGAAGAGGTTTGCTGTGAGATCCGTTGTCATCGTGCGAAGAGTGACAAGATTCTTTATTCCCGGGTGAGCCGCAGAGATAAAGTGCTGTCAGTGTGCCTCACTCGGTTCGCTGCGTTTGTCTCTATACTTCTGTCGTGTGCTGCACTCCTGCTACAC
This sequence comes from Salvelinus sp. IW2-2015, assembly GCF_002910315.2. Classification (NCBI taxonomy): domain Eukaryota; kingdom Metazoa; phylum Chordata; class Actinopteri; order Salmoniformes; family Salmonidae; genus Salvelinus; species Salvelinus sp. IW2-2015. The sequence continues at coordinate 12,000,310 of NC_036872.1, forward strand.
GCATATCAGCATAAAGCAGCGGACAACCAGGTAAGCTTATTTTTGTGTGTGTGGTAAGAATCAAACTGTTAGGCCCAGTAGCCTAAAGTAAATGTATATAATTATTAGAGAGATCAGAAAACGCTTGTCATTCTAATTGTAGAGAGCTGTGGTGTATCTTGCAGACTATTATACACAGTAAATCTGAATGGATCTTGTGTTTTTATTTGTAGCTCACTTCAGCGGGGAGCTATTCTATAGGTAAATTCTGATTATTATTATTATTATGGTTGTCATGATATTATTATAATCATCGTCATCCTCATCATCCTCATCATCATCATCCTCATCATCATCTTCACACTGTCTATTGTATCCCTCCATATAGGCTATCTTCAGCAGCAGCAAGTCAGAACCAATCCAAGTGCCCATCTGACAGGTACAATTATGATACCAACACTACTCATGATATTACTGCTTGAAAGACCAATCAATAAGGCTAAGCTAAAAGGTAATGTCCTCCTTGTCACTCTTCCAGCTCCAGCCTCATTTAATCATTCGAAAAGGGAATACCTTGAATGGGAGGACAAACTTGGACTTGCTCACCTCAGCGACTTTGAGTATGACGACGGCGACCTCATCGTGCTGAAAGATGGCGTGTACGAGGTTTACCTGCAGATCACCTTCCGAAGGCCTAGTCACTTTGTGTGTAGCAAAGAGGGCCCTGTTTTCATCCTCTCCCAGAGGGTGATGCTGTTTGCAATGAACTACCAGAGTGACAGAGAACTCCTAACAGCATCTGACACAGTGTACTGCAGTCAGCCCCCTGGCTCAGAGGAGGACTCAGTGATTCCTTACTGGGAAAAGTCTCCACACACATCCGGAGTGTTTAAACTTAAAGTTGGGGACAGGCTTAGAGTGAGTAACGAGGACTGGTACCATGAGTTGATTCTCCTTCAAGAAGACAAGACATTTTTTGGGGCATATCTCATTTGAGGTACAGGGATAATAATGGACTTTAGGGCTGTATATATGTCTGCTTTAGGTTTCTGTTTTTTATTGAATACGTCATGACTTGTGTCAACTGCTACATAATGAGAGCATAGCTTTGTTGAAATTATTGTAACCACTATCACTTATCAGACACATGTCATATCTCTTCACTATATACTTTATTTATTTCTGGAGAGTTTTCATTTGAGAATGTGGGTGAAAGAGCACTTGAAGTACAACATTGCACTGTTATTATGATCTTAAGTGTGGCCATAAATAACTTGTTATTCAGTAAAACAGTGATGTTGCTATAGGGTTAGCCCAATTCTGATCTTTATCCACAAATTGGTGTTTTGACCAGTCAGCTCTTTTGCCAATAATTTGGCACAAGATCAGAATTGGCCTGTCTGTGTAAATGTAGCCTATGACAAGTACAATCTGGAAAATGTATGCAGAGTCAGCGAGTTGCATTAGTGGGGAGGACACGAGGGAGGTCACATGTGTTTGCAGAACAGAGGTCCCGGTGTTCCAGTCTCAGTGTGGTCTGATGGGTTAGGAAGAAGTACAGTTAAGCAAGCACGGTGACGTCCGTCACACAGACAAATAGGGAACTTTAGATTAGATTGATGATCTTACCCAAATGCGGTATGTGATATACAACTTCATTTATGTTCTAAATAAGTAGAGTCCAACCTGGACTGTTGAAAGTGTTTGTGGGGTGACAGTTCCTACGTAGTAAGAGAAGCGGACAAGTTACTAGAGGGCTGCTGGTTCAAACCCCCAGGGCTGATGAGGAATATCTGAGTTGTGCCCTTGAGCAACACATAACTGCTCCGTGAGTGCCTCTCCACGGTTGACCCTGTGGTGTTCCCAGCCTGTCCCGTGGGGTTGGGTACTGTGTCAGCTACAAATGTCCCTAAAGTTCATTCAGTTTTCTACTGTATAAAAAAAGTAAAAGTGACATTTGAGGTGTGTTTCCAGCAGATAAACAACACTATGGGCGTACACTGTGTTTACCACCTCAACCTAACCTTACTTAAGAATGCATGGCATGCACGCTATTGCACCATCGTGTGACATACAACACCCATTGTTGTAAATGTTGAAACAATGATGCAAGGCTTCCTGTTTACACAGGCTGACCAGTCCCTTCAGAAAGTATTCACACCCCTTGACTTTTCCACATTTTGTTGTGAGCCTGAATTTAAAATGGATTAAATTGAGATTTGTTTGTCACTGGCCTACACGCAATATCACATAATGTCAAAGTGGAATTATGTTTTTTGACATTTTTACAAATTAATAAAAAATGAAAAGCTCAAATGTCTTGTGTCAATAAGTACTCAACCCCTTTGTTATGACAAGCTTACTTATGTTCAGGAGTAACAATGTGCTTAACAAGTCACATTAAACATTGCATGGACTCTGTGTGCAATAATAGTGTTTAAAATGATTATTTTTATGACTACCTTATCTCTGTGCCCCACACATACAATTATCTGTAAGGTCCCTCAGTCGAGCAGTGAATTTCAAACACAAATTCAACCACAAAGACCAGGGAGGTTTTCCAATGTCTCGCAAAGAAGGACACCTATTGGTAGATGGGTTTAAATAAAAAAGCAGACATTGCATATCCCTTTTGAGCATGGTGAAAAGATTAATTACACTTTGGATGGTGTATCAGTACACCCAGTCACTACAAAGATACAGGTGTCCTCCCTAACTCCGTTGCCGGAGAGGAAGGTAACACTCAGGGATTTCACCATGAGACCAGTGGTAACTTTAAAACAGTTACAGTTTAATGGCTGTGATAGTAGAAAACTGAGGATAGATCAACAGCATTGTAGTTACTCCACAATACTAACCTAAATGACAGAGTGGGAAAAAAGAAGCCTGTACAGAATAAAACATATTCCAAAACATGCATCCTGTTTGCAACAAGGCAGTAAAGTTATATTTTAAAAAATGTAGCAAAGCAATTAACTTTTGTCCCTAATACAAAGTGTTATGTTTGAGGCAAATCCAACATAACACATTACTGAGTACCACTCTACATATTTTCAAGCACAGTGGTGGCTGCATCATGTTTTGGGTTTGCTTGTAATCGTTCAAATTAATCTTTGAATAAATGACTTTGAAACGTATAGGTTTGCATGGTGACCCTAAAAGGAATAAAAAAATGCGTAATGAAGCTGTAGTAAGACACCTGAAGCCTGTACTACACAAACAATAAAACAATAAAACAATAAACATGTGGGTTGGATTTTAAGAAGGTGTGAATGGTATGATAAATATCACTTCTAAGGGATGAAACTGCACCTGCCATTTTCTGTGAATCCTGACAGTTATTTTAGAGCAGTGGTTCCCAAACTTTTATTGTCCCGTACCCCTTCAAACATTCAACCTCCAGCTGCATACCCCCTATATAGCACCAGGGTCAGCTCAGCGCACTCTCAAATGTTTTTTTTTTTTTGCCATCATTGTAAGCCTGCCACACACTATACGATACATTTATTAAACATAAGAATGAGTGTGAGTTTTTGTCACAACCCGGCTCGTGGGAAGTGACAAAGAGCTCTTATAGGACCAGGGCACAAAAAGTAATATAATAATAATCAATAATTTTGCTCTTTATTTAGCCATCATACATATAAAACTTTATTTGTTCATCGAAAATTGTGAATAATTTACCACATATTAATGAGAAAGGTGTTCTTGAAAGGATGCACAAAACTCTGCAATGTTGGGTTGTATTGGAGAGAGTCTCAGTCTTAAATAATTTTCCACACACAGTCTGTGCCTGTATTTAGTTTTTCATGCTAGTGAGGGCCGAGAATCCACTCTCAGATTGGTGCGTGGTTGCGAAGGGCATCAGTGTTTTAACAGCGCGATTTGTCAAGGCAGGATACTCAGGGCGCAGCCCATTGCAGAAATCTGTCAGTGGCTTCTGATTAAATTCAATTTTCACAGAACCGCTTGCTGCAATTTTGATGGGGCTCTTTTGTTCAGATATCATTAAATGGACTGCAGGGCATGAAAGGGATAACGAATCCAGTTGTTTGTGTCATCCGTTTCGGGAAAGTACCTGCGTAATTGAGCAACCAACTCACTCAGGTGCTTCGCTATATCACATTTGACATTGGACTGACATTACTCCAAGGAAAGCCTTTGATTCTTGTTGTTGATTCTTGGCCTTTGTTACTCAGCTTTGCGTTGGTATTTTATTAGGATCCCCATTAGCTGTTACAGAAGCAGCAGATACTCTTCCTGGGCTCCACACAAAACATAAAACACGACAACATACAGAACACTTAGACAAGAACAGCCACACAAATGTAAAATAAGATCAATACAAAAAAAAAATACAAAAAAAAGGTTCTGTACTGCATACACATACAACATATTAATATACTGCATACACATACAACATATTAATATTCTGCATACACATACAACATACAAACTATTAATATACAGCATACAACATACAACAATTCTATACTGCATACACATACAACATATTCATATACTGCATACACATACAACATATTAATATACTGCATACACATACAACATATTAATATACTGCATACACATACAACATATTAATATACTGCATACACATACAACATATTAAATTCTGCATACACATACAACATATTCATATACTGCATACACATACAACATATTAATATACTGCATACACATACAACATATTCATATACGCATACACATACAACATATTAATATACTGCATAAACATACAACATATTAATATACTGCATACACATACAACTATTAATATACTGCATACACATACAACATATTAATATACTGCATACACATACAACATATTAATATACTGCATACACATACAACATATTAATATTCGCATACACATACAACATATTCATATACTGCAACACATACACATATTAATATACTGCATACACATACAACATATCATATACTGCATACACATACAACATATTAATAATACTGCATAACATACAACATATTAATATACTCATAAAACATACAACATATTAATATACTGCATACACATACAACATATTAATATACTGCATACACATACAACATATTAATTACTGCATACACATACAACATATAATATTCTGCACACAACAACATATTCATATACTGCATACACATACAACATAAATATACTGAAAACATACAACATATTAATATACTGCATACACATACAACATATTAATATACTGCATACACATACAACATATTAATATACTGCATACACATACAACATATATATACTGCATACAACATACAACATATTCATATACTGCATACACATACAACATATTCATATACTGCATACACATACAACAATTAATATACTGCATACACATACAACATATTAATATACTGCATACACATACAACATATTAATATACTGCATACACATACAACATATTAATATACTGCATACACATACAACATATTAATATACTGCATACACATACAACATATTCATATACTGCATACACATACAACATATTAATATACTGCAACACATACAACACTATTAAATTCTGCACACATAAACTCATACTCATACACATACAAATATAATTAAAGCATACACATACAACATATTATATACTGCATACACATACAACATATTAATATACTGCATACACATACAACATATTAATATACTGCATACACATACAACATATTAATATCTGCATACACATACAACATATCATAATGCATACACATAACATATAATATACTGCATACACATACACATATTAATAATACTGCATACACATACAACATATTAATATTACTGCATACACATACAACATATTAATATACTGCATACACATTACAACATATTAATATACTGCATACACATACAACATATTATATACTGCATACACATACAACATATATATACTGCATACACATACAACAATTAATATACTGCATACACACAACATATTAATTATACTGCATACACACTACACATATTTTCATATACTGCATACACATACAACAATTTAATAACTGCAACACATACAACATATTATATAACTGCATACACATACAACATATTAATATACTGCATACACATACAACATATTAATATACTGCATACACATACAACATATTAATATTCTGCATATACATACAACATATTAATATTCTGCATACACATACAAGTTTTAGGGTTTATGTCAGAGGTGTTGTGTCGTGTAATGTTGTAGCTATTGTCAAAGTTCAATCCAATGTGGACCTTCTTTGTATTACAGCATGTAGCTCTTATAAGCTCCATCTCCCACTGCCCATCTTTGCAAATATCTTTAGTGACAGTTTGTGGAGAAACTTTTTAATTGGACAGTTTAGTAATATAATTGTGTGAATGAGATGTACATGGGTTAAGCACGGGATTGCTTCCTTCCCCACAGTCTGACTGTGCAAGCGAGTGCAAATGAGCCTAGTGTCCAATTTTTAAATTTTTTATTGAACCTTTATTTAACTAGACAAGCCAGTTAAGATTAAGAACAAATTGTTATTTACAATGACGGCCTATAATTAGGTGCCAAACACAGAGGGATTAAAGATTTTAATACCGGAAAGAATACTGACAATCTTTTGTTTGGAGCACTCTTTCCCAGCCACAGATGTTAGAGTTTTCACTATACACTATCATAGGTAGCATATGCTTAACGCTATGATAAAATGATGCATCCCTCCAATGTATTGCAATTTACTGTGGGTCTTGAAATAACCATTTTAGATTCCTACCTAGTTACAGTACAAAGGTTTCAAATCTGTATCTTATACATTGCTGGCTCAAAACCTAATATAGACGTGACTATAATATCATACACACTTCACTACACATACATGAAATCAATAAGTAGACCTGACATGTTGAACCGATGGAAACAGAGACTCATCATACCCTGTTAAAACAATGGGATATACAATACCATAAAAGTGACATAGCATCTGATATCAAATAACAAACCTAGCATTCTGCCATTGAAGAAAGCAAGGTGCACTGTGAGCAGAATGATTGGCAAAATGAAAGGGTCACCGGCTAGTTGAATCACCCTGAGGAACACAAGAAAGGAGCACACCTTTGTTGAGGATGAGAAGGGGAAGTACAGTTCTCTAGATATCTGATGACTGAGTCACCCTCAGGTTTCCAGTGTTTTTCACATTATTTGTTTGTTATCTAAACAATACATTAGAATTATTTCTTATCAAACGTTATCACTGTTCCCATTAATGATGATGAGCTCATCCATTTCTAAAACATGCCTGTTTATTTTCACATTAGTTTTGGTGTGATCAAAGACACTGTGATGCTCCTGTTTCCATGTTATGTTCACCAGGTTTCAAGCTCCACCTTCATCAGTAAACCCCCCTTTAGAGTTCACTGTCACATCCTAAAACACACACACACACACACACACACACACACACCATGCGCTGACCACACACACACCACACAACACACAAGCCTGTCAATTATTAAACAAACACGATACTATTTCAAACCCTGTGGAGGGGAGGACACTACATGTAGCCATTTGTGGGAGCCATGGGATATCTGCTGTAAACTGTCCATGTTCTGTCTCTGTTGTCTGGATCAGACGTTTTCCCAAGATGACCACCTGAATCCTCCTCTCTACCGTCCTCCAACTGTATAGTTCCCTGTACTGTACGCTGCCTGACAAAATGGACCCAGGTTAGTCTCTGTTCATGCCCTAAATGCATGTTTAGTACTAAACAAATGGTCATTTGTTATTGTCTAAAATGTGTGAAACAGTGGACTTTGGGAGAAATGGGAATTTAAATTGAATGATTAGGATTACACAAAAACAACAACAAACATTACAATATTAGATAAGCTGTGTGCATTGAATTGATGTAAAACCAAAGAAGATGGGGTTGTAAAACAATCAATATTCGGCAACACTTTACTTGCACCCAGCGCCATAACAAATAACACGTCACTGTCATGACACATACAGTGGGGCAAAAAAGTATTTAGACAGCCACCAATTGCAAGTTCTCCCACTTAAAAAGATGAGAGAGGCCTGTAATTTTCATCATAGGTACACTTCAACTATGACAGACAAAATGAGGAAAACAAATCCAGAAATCACATTGTAGGATTTTTTTTAATTAATTTGCAAATTATGGTGGAAATAAGTATTTGGTCAATAACAAAAATTTTATCTCAATACTTTTGTTTATCACTTTTGTTGGCATGAAGAGGTCAAACGTTTTCTGTAAGTCTTCACAAGGTTTTCACACACTGTTGCTGGTATCTTGGCCCATTCCTCCATGCAGATCTCCTCTAGAGCAGTGATGTTTTGGGGCTGTTGCTGGGCAACACGGACTTTCAACTCCCTCCAAAGATTTTCTATGGGGTTGAGATCTGGAGACTGGCTAGGCCACTCCAGGACCTTGAAATGCTTCTTATGAAGCCACTCCTTCGTTAAGCCTTGACAAACCACACCAGCAGCTGGAGAATGACACCGAATACCCACACTCATTTTGCCTGAGCCTTTCATTAATCCGATGCACTGTTTCCACTGTAGAAACCAAAGTGGGTCAGTCAACTGCCCTGGAGAAACTTGAGAGTTTCTCTGTTTACTTAATTGAGATCACAGGGGCCTTTCTCTTCCTCTAAAATATGCCATTCATTAATAATGTTAGTCATGTAGTCATGGCTACATCATTGCTGTAGATAAATAGCTTTTAGATTTTTTTTTTCATTGCCAGTTGACCAAGAATCTCAAGTCTAACCATTATAATATCTATCCTTCCTCTTTCACTCATTAGTCATTCAACCACCCGGCCCTGAGAGCCAGGCCCTGTCCAGTGGGAGGACAGCAGTGCAGGAGGGAAACTCAGGAACCCAAGACCTTGTTGGACGTACAAGCTTACCTGTCCAAACCACTCATCTGTCATCCAACAGTGACAATGTCCACACTGTCTGCCCTCCAGTGCCTAAGGCAGACAGTACTTTTGCTGCCTGTCCGCCATACAGAGCTCACAGTGACAGTGATGGGAGGTTAACCAGGGAGGAGCTGCTAAGTCAGACTGACCTGGCAGGAGGTACACCCTCGACTGTGTGTCAACCACAGATCTCCTCGGTCCAACCAGACGTGACAGCATCCACCCAATCAGAAGAGCCTCCACCCTACAGCCCACCTGACCCCAAGATGGCCTATATTATCTATCCTCCACAACCACCTCACTACCCAGGGCCCCCTGTCATAGCCTGCCAGCCAGGACCCAACCAGCCAGCCTTCTACCAGGCCCAGTTCATGCCTTCACCCAGCAACCCTCCCTACACCATAGTAAGAGAGTATCAGAGTATCAGTATAGAGCAACAAAAATTTTTTTGTAAATGTGCTGCCAAACGCACATACTTTCATGTGGTGGTGGTGGACAGGTGGAGATTTATTAGACACACAGTAAGTTTAGAACGGATTTGCACATTCAATTACTCCTCATAGCTTTATTGAATCACACAACATGATTCCCGTACGGTTCAAAAATCTATTCCCTTATGGCCACGCGAGATTACTTCCGGATTTAACAATAGATCTAACTATTGTCCTGTGACGTAACGACAGTGGGTCATTGGTATTTGAAATCTCTATTCAAAATCAAGAATGTCCACTATTTGAATAGGTTATTGTGTCCCTGCATGTTTGCCTCTGTTGTGTTTCAGTACATGAGCGGCCCTCCACTGGGGGACGAGCGGCCTCCCCTGCCCAAGGACTACATGGTGGAGTCCCTGCTGGTCACCATCTTCTGCTGCCTTATGAGTGGCCTCATCGCCCTTTTGTACTCATATGAGGTACATTTCCCACTCATATGAGGCACTACATCCTTAGTGCACTAACAAAGGCCTGGCTCTGAATTGAATTAGGGCAGAGAGTGGGCATGAGTTTCAGTGTAGGTGTAGTAGAATCCTAAGAATGCAGTGACACTACCGAGGCCTTCCTTAAGGTAATGGTGACATAACAAGATGTCTGATACAGTAGAAGAAAAGTTACAGAAAGTTCAATTCATTTGACTTTTACTGTACTCTATCAAACATCTTCAAACAATACATATGCTTGTTGGCTACAGACCAAGTCCTGACTGAGCTGGTTGTCTCTCCACTCTGCTCTAGACCCGTGCTGCTCTGGCCAGAGGGGACATGAGGGAGGCAGAGAGGGCTTCCCAGAAGGCCCGTTTGCTGGTGCTGTTCAGCCTGATGTTTGGGGTGTTTGTTTGTCTGGGCTGGATCATATATGTAGTTATATCTCTCTGTGCATAGCGATTTGCACCTGACACACGTCTACTCATTTACATTTTAGTAATTTAGCATACGCTCTTATCCAGAGTGACTTACAGTTATTGCATTAATCTTAAGATAGCTAGTTGGGACAACCACATACACTCCCCCCTTTGTTGCTATAACAGCCTCCACTATTCTGGGAAGGCTTTCCACTAGATGTTGGAACATTGCTGCGGGGACTTGCTTCCAGTGAGCCACAAGAGCATTAGTGAGGTTGGGCACTGATGTTGGGCGATTAGGCCTGGCACGCACTTGGCGTTCCAATTCATCCCAAAGGTGTTCGATGGGGTTGAGGTCAAGGCTTTGTTCAGGCTGGTCAAGTTCTTCCACACCCATCTCAACAAACCATCTCTGTATGGACCTTGCTTTGTGCACGGCGGTGGTTAGAGCGTTGGGCCAGTAACCGAAAGGTTGCTGGATCAAATCTCCAAGCTGACAAGGTAAAAATCTGGCGTTCTGCCCCTGAACAAGGCAGTTAACCCACTGTTCCCCTGTAGGCCATCATTATAAATAAGAATTTGTTCTTAACTGAATTTGTTCTAAACTGTTGCTACAAATTTCAAAGCACAGAATCGTCTAGAATGTCATTGTATGCTGTAGCGTTAAGACTTCCCTTCACTGGAAATAAGGGGCCTAGCCCGAAACATGAAAAACAGCCGCAGACCATTATCCCTCATCCACCAAACTTTACAGTTGGCACTATGCATTGAGGCAGGTAGCGTTCTCCTGACATCCGCCAAACCCAGATTCGTCCGTCAGACTGCCAGATGGTGAAGCGAGGTTCATCACTCCAGAGAACACCTTTTCACTGCTCCGGAGTCCAACGGCGGCAAGCTTAACACCACTCCAGCCGACGCTTGTCATTAAGCAGGGCGATCTTAGGCTTGTGTGCAGCTGCTTGGCGCCCGACGAATAGTTATTGTGTTGACGTTGCTTCCAGAGGCAGTTTGGAACTCGGTAGTGAGTTTTACAACTGAGGATAGACGATTTTTGCTAGAGCGGCCCCCCCTGCTGAGGGGAGCTCTAGCAGGGCAGATATTTGACGAACTGACTTGTTGGAAAGGTGGCATCCTATGGCGGTGCCACGTTGAAAGTCTCTGAGCTCTTCAGTAAGACCATTCTACTGCCACTGGTTGTCTATGGAGATTACATGGCTGGGAGTTCGATTTTATACACCTGTCAACAACGGGTGAGGCTGAAATAGCCATATCCATTATTTTGAAGGGGTGTCCACATACACTACACATACAAAAGTATCTCAGTCATAATAAATATATTTTTCCTCAATAAAGTTGCCATCAGCAAATGCAGTGCTAGTAAGGGGGGAGGGTAGGGGTAGGATATTCAGGGAAGGGGTAGGATATTCAGGGAAGAGGTAGGTTATTCAGGGAAGGGGTTAGGATATTCAGGAAGAGGTAGGTTATTCAGGGAAGGGTGGTGAGGTATATTCAGGGAAGAGGTAGGTATATTCGAGGGGGAAGGGGTAGGATATTCAGGGAAGAGGTAGGTTAATTCAGGAAGGGGTAGGTAATTCAGGGAAGGGGTAGGTATTCAGGGAAGAGGGTAGGATATTCGGGGAGGGGTAGGTTATTCAGGGAAGGGGTAGGATATTCAGGAAGGGGTAGGATTTTCAGGGAAGGGGTAGGATATTCAGGAAGAGGTAGGATATTCAGGGAAGGGTAGGATATTCAGGGAAGAGAGTAGGTTATTCAGGGAAGGGTACGGTAATTCAGGGAAGGGGTAGGTTATTCAGGGAAGAGGTAGGATATTCAGGGAAGGGGTAGGATATTCAGGGAAGGGGTAGGATATTCAGGGAAGGGGTAGGATATTCAGGGAAGGGGTAGGATATTCAGGGAAGGGGTAGGTTATTCAGGAAGGGGTAGGATATTCAGATGTTTTTGGAAGATGGGCAGGGACTCTGTTGTCCTAGCTTCATGCGAAAGCTGGTTCCACCATTGGGGTGCCATGACAGAGAAGAGCCTTGACTGGGCTGAGCGGGAGCTGGGATGGGTGGGCCAAGAGACCAGAGGTGGCAGAACGGAGTACTCAGGTTGCGGTGTAGAGTTTGAGCATAGCCTGAAGGTAGGGAAGGGCAGTTCCTCTTGCTACTCCGTAGGCATGTACCATGGTGTTGTAGTGTATATGAGCTTCGACTGGAAGCCAGTGGAGCGTGCAGAGGACCGGGGTTACATGGGAGAACTTGGGAAGGTTGAACACCAGGCGGGCTGCAGTGTTCTGGATAAGTTGCAGAGGATTGATGGTACACGTGGGGAGCCCAGCCAACAGCGAGCTGCAGTATTCCAGACGGGAGATGACAAGTGCCTGGATTAGGACCTGCGTCGCTTCCTGTGTGAGGTAGGGTCCTACTCTACGGATGTTGTAGAGCATGAACCTGCTGGAGCGAGTCACTGCTCTGGTGTTTGCAGAGACAGGGTGTTGTCCAGGGTCACGCCAAGATTCTTTGCACTCTGGGTGGGGGACACCATGGAGTTGTCAACCATGATGGAGAGGTCTTGGAGCAGGCATGCCTTCCCCGGGAGAAAGAGCAGCTCCGTCTTGTCGAAATTGAGTTTGAGGTGTTAGGCTAGCATTAAAGCTGAGGTATCTGCCAGGCTTACAGAGATGCATGTCGCCAAATGAGTGTCAGAAGGGAGGAAGGAGAAAAGTAGTTGAAGGTCATCCGCATAGCAATGATAGGAGAGACCATGTAAGGATATGACGGAGCCAAGTGACTTGTTGTATAGAGAGAAGAGGAGAGAGCCTAGAACCAAGCCCTGGGGGACACCAGTAGGGAGAGTACATGGTGGACCCTCTAGAATGTACAGGCACTATAGATAAACATAACTATAATGACATTTAAAATATAAACACGTACATACTGTATATTCCCCAAAATTACCTACAGCACTTATTTGAAATGTGGATTGAAGCTATTTTTCTTTGTTTATTTGAAATGAAATCATAATTTTAATGCTAAGCATTAAAATTATTTTGCAATACTTTATACACATGAACATGTTGATGCCGTACTCATAAAACGATTAGAAATAGGAGAGTATGTTGTGTCAAACAGTGAATTACCAGTATGCCGGCCTAGACGGCATCCCAAGCAGCATCCTCAGGGCAGTGTTTAAAGACACATTCAACCTCGTCCCTATCCCAGTCTGTTTTCCCCACTTGCTTCAAGATGTCCACCATTGTTCCTGTACCCAAGAAAGCTAACTGAAACAAATGACTATCACCCTGTAGCACTCACCTCTGTCATCATTAAGTGCTCTGAGAGGCTAGTTAAGGATCATATCACCTCCAACTTACCTGAGTCCTGAGACCCACTACAATTTGCATAAAGCCTCAAAAGATCCACGGACGACACAATCGCCGTCGCACTGCACACTGCCCTATCCCACCTGGACAAGAGGAATACCTATGTGAGAATGCTGTTCATTGACTACAGCTCAGATTTCCATAGTGATGCGCTTGGAGGGCACTAAGCTAAGGACCCTGGGTCTGAACTCCTCCCTCTGCAACTGGGTACTAGACTTCCTGATGGGCTGACCCTCGGTGATGAGGGTAGGCAACACCTCTGCCACACTGATCCTCAACACGGGGGCCCTCCAGGGGTGTGTGTTCAGCCCCCTCCTGTACTCCCTATACACCCATGACTGCGTGGCATATATTATATTGTTTACTTACTGTGTATGTATACTGTATTCTCAACATAGCTCATCCTAATATACCTACTACTGTACATACCATACCATTCCAAATTATACTGTCTATTTTATTTTATTTTATTTTTTTATTTCACCTTTATTTAACCAGGTAGGCAAATTGAGAACACGTTCTCATTTACAATTGCGACCTGGCCAAGATAAAGCAAAGCAGTTCGACACATACAACAAACACAGTAAGTAACACAATGGGACTAAAAACAAAAACATCACAGTCAATGAATAACAGTGGAAAAAATTAAGTCTATATACCATGTGAGGCAAGTGAGGTGAGATAAGGGAGGTGAAGGCAAACAAAAAATATATAATAAATAAATAAAAAATATAAAAAGGCCATGGTGCGAAGTAAATACAATATAGCAAGTAAAAATAAAAAAAAAAAACACTGGAATGGTTGGTTTGCAGTGGAAGAAGTGTAAAGTAGAGATAGAAAAAATAAGGGGTGCAAAGGAGCAAAATAAAAAATAAATACAGTAAGTAAAGAGGTAGTTGTTTGGGCTAAATTATAGATGGCTATGTACAGGGCAGTAATCTATGAGCTGCTCTGACAGCTGGTGCTTAAGCTAGGGAGGGAGATAAGTGTTTCCAGTTTCAGAGATTTTGTAGTTCGTTCCAGTCATTGGCAGCAGAAACTGGAAGGAGAGGCGGCCAAAGGAAGAATTGGTTTTGGGGTGACCAGAGAGATATACCTGCTGGAGCGTGTGCTACAGGTAGTGCTGCTATGGTGACCAGCGAGCTGAGAATAAGGGGGACTTTACCTAGCAGGGTCTTTGTAGATGACCTGGAGCCAGTGGGTTTGCGACGACGAATGAAGCGAGGGCCAGCCAACGAGATGTACAGGTCGCAGTGGTGGTAGTATATGGGGCTTTGGTGACAAAACGGATGGCACTTGATAGACTGCATCCAATTTTTATGAGTAGGGTTTTGGAGGCTATTTTGTAAATGACATCACCGAAGTCGAGGATTGGTAGGATGGTCAGTTTTACAAGGGTATGTTTGGCAGCATGAGTGAAGGATGCTTTGTTGCGGAATAGGAAGCCAATTCTAGATTTAACTTTGGATTGGAGATGTTTGATGTGAGTCTGGAAAGAGGTTTACAGTCTAACCAGACACCTAGGTATTTGTAGTTGTCCACATATTCTAAGTCAGAGCCGTCCAGAGTAGTGATGTTGGACAGGCGGGCAGGGCAGGCAGCGATCGGTTGAAGAGCATGCATTTAGTTTTACTTGTATTTAAAGCAATTGGGAGGCCACGGAAGTGAGGTTGTATGGCATTGAAGCTCGCCTGGAGGGTTTAACACGTCAAAAGAAGGCCAGAAGTATACAGAATAGTGTCGTCTGCGTAGAGGTGGATCAGAGAATCACCAGCAGCAAGAGCACATCATTGATGTATACAGGAAGAGAGTCGGTCCAAGAATTGAACCCCGTGGCACCCCCATAAAGACTGCCAGAGGGCCGGACAACAGACCCTCCGATTTGACACACTGAACTCGATCAGAAAGATAGTTGGTGAACCAGGCGAGGCAATCATTAGAGAAACCAAGGCTGTCGAGTCTGCGATGAGGGTGTGGTGATTGACAGAGTCAAAAGCCTTGGCCAGGTCAATGAATACGGCTGCACAGTATTGTTTCCTATCGATGGCGTTAAGATATCGTTTATGACCTTGAACGTGGCTGAGGTGGCACCCATGACCAGCTCTGAAACCCAGATTGCATAGCGAGGAAAGGTATGGTGGGATTCGAAATGGTCGGTAATCTGTTTGTGACTTGGCTTTTCGAAGACCTTAGAAAGGCAGGGTAGGATAGATAAAGGTCTGTAGCTGTTGGGTCAAGAG
Source organism: Salvelinus sp. IW2-2015 (assembly GCF_002910315.2). Taxonomy (NCBI): domain Eukaryota; kingdom Metazoa; phylum Chordata; class Actinopteri; order Salmoniformes; family Salmonidae; genus Salvelinus; species Salvelinus sp. IW2-2015. Next base: position 12,016,210 of record NC_036872.1, read on the forward strand.
TGTCCCCCCCTTTGAAAGAGGGGATAACCGCAGCTGCTTTCCAATCTTTGGGAAATCTCAGACGACACGAAAGAGAGGTTTGAAAAGGCTAGTAATAGGGGGGCAACAAATTTCAAGCAATAGTTTTAGAAAAGAAGGGTCCCAGATTATCTAGCCCGCTGATTTGTAAAGGGTCCAGATTTTGCAGTTTTTCAGAACATCAGCTGACTGTATTTTGGGGAGAAAGAGAAATGGGAAGGCTTGGGCGAGGAGAGAGGGGAGGGGCAGTGCTGTGTGACCGGGGTAGGGGTAGCCAGGTGGAAAGCAATGGCCAGCCGTAGAAAAATGCTTATTTGAAAATTCTCAAAATAGTGGGATTGTCGGGTGGACAGTGTTTCCTATCTTCAAGTGCAGTTGGAAGCTGGGAGGGGAGGTGTTTCTTATTCTCCATGGACTTACAGTGTCCCAGAACTTTTGAATTTGTGTTTGCAGGAAGCAAATTTCTTGCTTGAAAAAAGCCTAGCCTTGGCTTTTCTACTTGCCTGTGTATATTGGTTTCTAGCTTCCTGTGAAAGTTGCATACACGGGGGGCTTCGATTAATGCAGAACGCCATATTATGTTTTTTTCTGTGGTTAAGGCAGTCAGGTCAGGAAGAGACCAAGGGCTATATCTGTTCCTGTTCTAAAATTCTTTAATGGGCATGCTTATTCAAGATGGTGAGGAAGGCATTTTTTTAAAATTCCAGGCATCCTCTACTGACGGGATGAGGATCTAAATCCTTCCAGGATACCTCGGCCAGGTCGATTAGAAAGGCCTGCTCGCTGAAGTAAGTTTTTCAGGGAGCGTTTGACAGTGATGAGTGGAGGTCGTTTGACCGCTGACCCATTACGGATGCAGGCAATGAGGCAGTGATCGCTGAGATCTTGGTTGAAAACAGCAGAGGTGTATTTGGAGGGCAAGTTGGTTAGGATGATATCTATGAGGGTACCCGTGTTTACGGAATTGGGGTGGTACCTGGTAGGTTCATTGATAATTTGTGTGAGATTGAGGGCATCAAGCTTAGATTGTAGGATGGCTGGGGTGTTAAGCATGTTCAAATTTAGGTCGCCTAGCAGCACGAGCTCTGAAGATAGATGGGGGGCAATCAGTTCACATATGGTGTACACAAACCATGTATTTGTATTCTGGATTCTGACACTGCTCACTAATATAATCTACTTTGGATTGTTAAATTTGATTTCTTGTTTAGATCTTCTGCTTATTTGTGTATTTGCTAGACATTCTACTGCACTTTAGGATCTAGTAACATATGCATTTCACTGCATCTGCAGGAACACCTGCAAATAGACCAATAAACTTTGATTTGATGTGTTACAGGATGTTGGACATAAAGTTCAAATTAAATGTATTTAGAAGAGAATGATTACTTTCCATCTGACTGCTACACCAGAATATTAGCTTAAGAACAACTTGAGCTGACAACCACATGACCGGATTGTGTCCAAATAAAAGCATACTTTTTTTTATTACATCCTACATATTTTCATTCATTCAGCATGGCTTGTAAACAGGCAATAAATACATTGACAGTAAAAGGCAGAAAAGGGTCAAAACAAGACATGCCACAGCAGCAATGGTACAAACCAGGGTTGGGCTCAATTCAGAATTGCATGCATATACTTGTTTGCTTTGGTACTAAAATAAATAAATAAATACAACCATTAAAACTTTGGATTACATTTTTTTTTTTTTTAAGAGGCTTTTCAGTGGACAGAACACTCTGACCAACTCCTGCCAGTAGCACATGCAGCAGCCTAGGTCCTGTCTGAAGACACTTAGACTTGATCACAGAAAAGACATCAGATCAAACAAACATTTTACTAAAAAGAAACAAAGACAACTGAAGGAACAGTAACATGTTTAAGAAACAGAAGAGCAAAAAAAGGGACAAATGGGAATATAGCTAATCACAGATACTTAAATGATAACAAGTTATGGTCTTGCATGCCAAAATGTATGTTCTGTGTTAGATCTGGCCTGTCTTCTTCAAAGGAAGTGTCCAAGCAAACAGGAGTGTGTGGACCTTGTGGTGTGTACAATACATTCTATTAGTTATAGCAGATGGAAACAGCTCTCTCGCATCATTGTAAGGCAGCTAGTAAACGACTAGGAGTGCTTCAAATATTTGCTGTAAGAGTGATTACATTCCCAGTTCGTTAAGCAGGGCATACGACCATGAAATGTTTCAGTTCCAGGTAGTGGTAGAGGAAAATTACATTATAGGAATGTGGTCTAACTACAGGTGCACAGGGTGTATGAAATGGAAAAAATTGGTGCATTGGTGCATATAGTTTAAACAGGTGATAGTGAGTGGGCAGGCTGTATGAAGCTTCACACCTGCTGTGAAAGGTCACCTAAAATAAAACCAAAAAGCCTGAATAATACAGGGGATTTCAGTATGTACAGATCTGCTATCTTAATTTGGCCACTCCGTTGTCGCAGAGAATTTTCCAGCGGAGCAGGAAATGCAAATTGTAGTGTATTCAAGATTTAAAAAGGCTTCTAAAGTTTGTAATTTCCACTTAAAAAATGTCAGACTTGATTTGCCCTATTGAAAAAATTTATCAGCCCCTACAAACATGTCCCTTAATTATAATCCACATAATCATGTACATGTCTTGTAGCTGCAGGATTATTGTCCTGCTGTGAGAAGCAGGGTGAAATTAAAATCTATAAACATCTCACAATTCAGAATTTTCAGCCAAGGTAACCATTCCTCCATATTCAATGTAGCGCATTTGCCTTCATAATTACCAATGATTTCATGCAGTCCTGGTGCGTACAGAATGTACAGTGGGTGTGTTTGCTTGTTTGAATTCGTCAACGTCTGCATGTTTGAAGGCATGTGAGTGCAATTGTGTGTGTGTGTGTGTGTGTGTCTCCATGTATTTCTTTGAGTGTAGTTTCTTTAGCTGAGCAGCTCCAGGTATGTGACAGGCACTCTCCCTTTCTGGTTCCCTCTCTCGCCAACGAGCCAGTCAGAGTCCATGCCTGGCACTGTGTAAACTGTGATTAACTGGGAAAAGACAAAACATACAGTAGTGTATTAATAGTTATTCAGCAGTGTTAATACAATTAAACTGTACATGAGCCAGCAATCAGTCCACATATTCTAGCCTTGCACGGACACACCTGATTAAACTAATAAATCACTGGCGTGCACAAAGGAAGGATTGTGTGCGTGTGCTCACCTCGTCCGCCAGTAGGGAGAGCTCACTGGTGTCGGCAGCGTCATAGTCGTACAGGACCTTGGCCTTGCGTGTGCCTGTGGCGGGGGCCTGTACCTCTTCGATTTTCAGTGTGTCTGTCTCCACAGCGCTGGCAGCGTCCTGGGGTAGGGTGGCATTCCCCTGGGGAGAGGAGCCACCGGAGGCCATGGAGAGACCCGGGTTACCAGCAAACGCGTTGGGAAACCTGCAGAGGTTTCGGGAGAGAAGACAGTCATAAGGTACACAGCACATTCCTTAAGGAAAAATAAGACTCCACCATGTTTGATTTAGAAAAGCGGTTAACATAAATATGTTACTGTAAATCGCCATCAAATGTTACTTACACATCTCCATTGGAACTGAGAGCATAAGAGATAACAGTGGAGATGGTCATTGATAAACAGCATACACCCATTTGAATAGAGCAAAACATTGCAGCAAATGAAAGCCAGGCATAGACACCCCAGCTAAGTATGCCCAATATACATGTGTGCATCTACCCAGAGCCAGTCCTCACCTGCCCAGCTCTTTCTGCAGGTCCTGCATGTGCAGGTAACACTGCTTGTAGTAGGCTGTCTGTGCCTCCACAAACTCATGCAGGCAGCGCAGGTGGTTCACCTACAGACAACATATCCAAAACACAGACAAGACAACTCCATTAGAAATACTTGTTCCTCCTCAACATACCCTGTTACCACCATGTTAAAACAGCACAATACACGGTAGACAGTACATTTGCTAAAGAGAACGGTTATGTGTAGTGGTCATGTTTGTCCTCTCTATATATGTGTGACCTCATGACTCACGTGTGTACTGCTGATGCCCTCCAGCAGGAGTCGTGTGACCTCTGCCTGTCTGTCAAACTCTGTCTGGGCCACTCGAAGTTCATGCGCTGCCTACAGAACAACAACACAGAATGAGATAACATGTAATTAGGGCTGTGGCGGTCACGAAATTAGGTCAGCCGGTGACTGTCAAGCAAATAACTGTCGGTCTCACGGTAATTGACGTTAATTAACAAACATATTTAGCATCTCCTGGTTTCCACACATCACCTACAAGCCACAGATGCAGAACTTTTGGAACATCTACATTTTAAAGTCTAATAAATCCATGTAATATAGCCTACACCTTCACAATAAATCCATTATTTATTAAAGAAAGGTCTAAAGAAGCAAGATATGAAGAAAATGTAGTCTATTTCAAAAGATCAAAATAGCATACTATGCGTTGTCCTTGTTAGGTCCTGATATGCCATTTGGCTGTGAGCTACACTAATTTATCAGACAAGATTTGCTTAGAATTCCGTGGCATTGTTTTATAGTATGAAGAATACAATTGAACAAAGTTGAATAAAATAGAAAGGATATTTTCTCCAAATGATTTGAGGGAGTGCTGGTATTCTGTGTTGAGCAGTTAACAAAGAAATAGGTACAACTATATGCTTAGAACTATTAATGTAAATTTAGTTGTTCTACAAACGTTGGGCTATATGTTTTGATTTTGAATGCTGCATGAAGGCTGCATGATGCGACTAATGATGATTTGAAAAAAAATTTGCTTGAAGAGCCTGAGCTCTGCTTTGTTTTTTTTGGACAGGCTGTACACACGATCAGTCTCTCATTCATAATTTGACAGCACTTGATAATGCCTCGAATTTCATGGTGGCATCCCCTGTGTGTGGCCGTTACACACCCTAAAAAAAAAAATCCATGCCTTTTGTGGCCAGTGACAGTTGTGCCCTTCTCTCCGAGTGGTGCGCGCACCGATGAACCTCTCACTCACATGGCTCTCCAGCAGTGATCTGGTCTTTCTCACAGGCTACAAGTGAAGACAGACACATTGGGGACGCAACTCACACATCCTTATCCAATTCCAAGGTGCATATTGAAGATACTGGAAGAACTGTTCACATTTACTTTGTCAGCCAACAAGATGAGTAGGTCTAACGAACAGCAAAAGCACTAGCCTACGTCAATTTACTACCCTCATAGTACAAAAGGTGACCTATTCTTATCTGTGCGAGAAATAAATATTTCAAACATAGTCTGGGACAGTTGTGGGATGTGATATCCAAAATTATAACAACCACTAGCATCAAAAAAACGTTTTTACGCAATGTGGCTGAAGTACCAGATCAGAACGTTTAGCTTGAAATGTTGATAAACTATTAGGCTATTTCTTCACATTATAAGTGCAGCAATGCGCACATGTCAGTAGGCTAGAAGCACAAATGTTCCATGAGCGGGAAAACACCATTGTCTAAAGTGACCACAAATGTGATTATGCATGTAATGCTTCTATAAAAAGGTGCATTTTTATGGTGAAAATGATCTTCCCCAAACTTGAAACTCACACGCTGATTATGTATGCCAGTTAGGCTCTAAAGCGGATTAATGTGCTTAATTTTAAGAAGTTATTTGGCCACTTTAGTTGTGATACAAATCTTATCAAAACATATAGGCCAGGATACATGAGGCGTGTGACTATGATTAGAAAAAGTCACCAAAATGTTTTATTATTTCTTGCCTTATGCTGGGCATCATTCACAAGTGATTATCTATAATTCATAAGTGATAGTCTAATATTGTCACCCATCAGACTATTATTGAATTAATATTGTCTTTACATACAGTACTGTCAAAAGTTTGGACACACCTACTCATTCAAGGGTTTTCCTTTATTTTTACTATTTTCTACATTGTAGAATAACAGAAGACATCAAAACTATGAAATAACACAAATGGAATCATGTAGTAACCAAAAAAGTATATTTTAGAATCTTCAAATAGCCACCCTTTGCCTTGATGACAGATTTGCACTCTCTTGACATTCTCTCAATCTGCTGAGCACTTTGTGGCTGCTTTTCCTTCACTCTGCGGTCCAACTTATTCCAAACCATCTCAATTGGGTTGAGGTTGGGTGATTGTGGAGGCCAGGTCATCTGATGCAGCACTCCGTCACTCTCCTTCTTGGTCAAATAGCCCTTACACAGCCTGGAGGTGTGTTGGGTCATTGTCCTGTTGAAAAACAAATGATAGTGCCACTAAACGCAAACATAATGGGTTGGCGTATCGCTGCAGAATGCTCTGGTAGTCATGCTGGTTAAGTGTGCCTTGAATTCTCAATAAATAACCGACAGTGTCACCAGCCAAGCACCATCACACCTCGTCCTCCATGCTTCACGGTGGGAACCACACATGCGTAGATCATCTGTTCACCTACTCTGCGTCTCACAAAGCCACGGCAGTTGGAACCAAAACTCTCAAATTTGGACTCATCAGACCAAAGGACCGATTTCCACCGATCTAATGTCCATTGCTTGTGTTTCTTGGCCCAACCAAGTCTCTTCTTCTTATTGGTGTCCTTTAGTAGTAGTTTCTTTGCAGCAATTCGACCATGAAGGCCTGATTCACGCAGTCTTCTCTGAACAGTTGATGTTGAGATGTGTCTGTTACTTGGAACTGTGTGAAGCATTTATTTGGGCTGCAATCTGAGGTGCAGTTAACTCTAATGAACTTATCCTCTGCAGCAGAGGTAACTCTGGGTCTTCGTTTCCTGTGGCGGTCCTCATGAGAGTCAGTTTCATCATAGCGCTTGGTGGTTTTTGCGACTGCACTTGAAGAAACGTTCAAAGTTCTTGAAATGTTCCTGATTGACTGATCTTCATGTCTTGAAGTAATGATGGCCTGTCGTTTCTCTTTGCTTATTTGAGCTGTTCTTGCCATAATATGGACTTGGTCTTTTACCAAATAGGTCCATTTCTGTATACCTTGTCACAACACATCTTACTGGCTCAAACACATTAATGAAAGAAATTCTACAAATTAACTTAACAAGGCACACAAATTAATTTAAATGCATTCCAGGGGACTACATCATGAAGCTGGTTGAGAGAATGCCAAGTGTGCGCAAAGCTGTCATCAAGGCAAATGGTGGTTACTTTGAAGAATATATCAAATATATTTTGATTTGTTTAACCCTTTTCTGGTTACTACATGATTCCATCTGTGTTATTTCATAGTTTTGATGTCTCCACAAATATTATTATTGTTAATTACAATAATTAAAAAATAAAGAAAAACCCTTAATAGAGTAGGTGTGTCCAAACTTTTGACTGGTACTATAGATTAAATAGTGTGTGTGTGAAATTTGATTTGAATTAGAATGGACCATTATCATGCACCTGTCCCAAAAAAGGGGCAGCGAGAAAAAATACATGTCATCTATGCACTTAAATAACGATTGGAGGACACTTTTCCTAAGGTTCATTTTCATGCAACCCAGGTAGGCTATACTCCTTTTGTAAAGATAAGTAATGTGCTTAATATTAGGAAAGTTGAGAAATAAATATAGTAGGCCTAGCCTATAGAAAGCTGATGGGAACCTCCTCTTTTTAATAGAGGCCATCACTCTGTTTTCTCACGTAATTGCATAGCCTATAGAAATGTTGTGCAACACAAGCTCTCATGAAGTATTTGATTAGATTTTCGATTACATTTGCATTGATGTCAGAGTGATTAGAGGAACAATAGAGTGCGGAGTACCAGGTAGTTAGAAGGTTGGTAGGCTACTAATGAACAGCAGCAGCAGAGCTTGGAGAAGCCTAGTTACCATGACTAAAACAGTCACGTGGAATTGACTGCATTCATGAATCGTGAACGCTGGTGTGGCGGTAATAGCTACATGTAATATTACTTCACAGCATTGTCCTTTATCAGCTGTTTTGTTTGTGTCCACCAGTATGTACTCTGGGGGATATAACTTGCGGAAAGAGACACTATCTAGAAACAAAAGATAAAGAGTAAAGATATAATTTATATAGACAGTATGTGAGGACGGTATCCAAACATGTCGTACTCACTTTGTCCACTTCCTCACTCCAGAGCTGAAAAGCCGCAGGACAACAAGAGAGGGGGGGAGAGACACACATTCTGATGACATCACAGGGGAGACACACACATTCTCAGATTGAGACTGATGACATGACAGTTAAGAAACATACGTTTTCAACCCAGGGGTGCATTCAAGACAGCAGATTTGCCAGATATTCTGGTACTGTGCTCAGAGTAAATCTTATCTGGATCATTTGAAGTGAAACACATGTGAAGATCTTTACACTACTTTTGTGGGTGTGTCTGAAAAGTGTCACATAGATAATGGACTTTATGCCGAAAGCAATCTGGTGATAAAGTGGTTCGAGCGTTGGGCCAGTAACCGAAAGGTTGCTGGATCGAAACCCCGTCAAGGTAAAAATCTGTCGTTCTGCCCCTGAACAAGGCAGTTAACCCACTGTTCCCCGATAGACCGTCATTGTAAATAAGAATTTGTTCTTAACTGACTTGTCTAGTTAAATAAATAAACTGTTGCTACAGATGTCGAAGCACAGAATTGTCTAGAATAAAAAAATGTCTCATAGTGTGTCTTGTATACAACCCTGGTTGTCATGGGTGACAACACAAAGATAGACCTGATTAACATTATAGTGACTTATACTCCAAGTCGATATTCACGTCATGTTGTAGCTGTATAGTCCATTTTTGTTGTTGGTGGGGCCACAACGTTCTATTTAATTAAAACTGGGATTATACCATGGAATTGTTGAATACTCAATTCTGATTGGCTAGAAGCGCATTCTAGAGCAGGCATTATTTCCCTATAATGCACAGCAATATTCAATGGCTATGAAGTTAATTCTTAATAGTCTCTCTGGGACAGTGCATATTGTTGTCTTTGCCCTAGCACTAACACACCGGACTCAAATAATCAAATTCTTGACGATGAGTTGATCAGCTGAATCAAGTGTGTTAGTGCTAGGGAAAAACAGTGTGCACCCCTTTGGACCCCCCAGGACAAGCCTCGCCAGCCACCCTGATCTCAGTCAGCTTACATAAATGGTTCGCAACACAAATATCTGCATCTGTGTAGAGAATATCTCACAAGCTTACGTGAATGGCTCGTGAGATCAGGGTGGCTCGCAAGGCAACCGCAGGACCAGGATTGGGAAACACTGCTCTAGGACCTCTAGGGGGAGCGGGGCTCTCAACACATGGCTGTAGTCTCTACCTGCCTGCAACATGACGCATGTGGACACTGTGTATGGAGAGGCTGCTCGAGGTTATGAGCACACTGAGGTCAGCAAGAGTAGGCTACATGTAGTGTTAGCGTAGCGTGGACTGGCTGTTTAAGCTCCTTACCGCAGATGCACTGGCAGAGAGGACATAATTCCTGGGTCTGGTCTCCTGAAAATCAGGCACAGCCTACAGACATGGCAGAGCAGTTTACACATACAGTATGGTGTGCACCAAACCAAAGAAACAAAATCAAACAAAACAAAAAAAAGTATAATAAAGTCATGTGACAGGAAAGCACACAACAGCAAAAACGAAACCATTTGTTCTTTGCTTGCTGATATACAGAGACAAGTCTGAGACCGGTCCAAATAACTTTCTACACCTGCATATCTCCTGGTGATTCCCAAGCCGCGTTAGACTAGAAGGTTAATGACTATACAGCATGTGTATATAAACACAGCAGGATGTGAGATCATTGTGTGGACACAGCCTGTCATGTGTCATAGCCCATAAAAAGGAAGCCGACCTTCAACCATTACGCCATTTTAGCCTCAAACTAGCTTACACAATGTGTAGCCTGCAAAGTATACCTAGACAATAGTTCCTGTCTTCCTGTCAGAGGCTAAACTATAATATAATGGAGTAACTGGAATGTTATATACTGGGTGATGAGTTGTTGGTTTGATCTTTAAAATGTATATTTTATGTAAATGTATGAGCACGTAGAAAATAATTTATTCTTCTGAGGACAATATAAACTTTACAGTTGGCACTAGCATTTGGGCAGGTAGCGTTCTCCTGATATCCGCCAAACACAGATTTGGGCATCGGGCAGCCAGATGGTGAAGCGTGATATATCACTCTAGAGAACACGTTTCCACTGCTCCAGAGTCCAATGGAGGTGAGCTTTACACCACTCCAGCCGACACTTGGCATTGTGCATGGTGATCGTAGGCTTGTGTGCAGCTGCTCGGCCACGGAAACCCATTTCATGAAGCTCCCAACGAACAGTTATTGTGCCGACGTTGCTCCAGAGGCAGTTTGGAACTTGGTAGTGATTGTTGCAACTAAGGAGAGACGATTTTTACATGCTACGCGCTTCAGCACTCGGTGGTCCCGTTCTGTGAGCTTGTGTGGCCGACCACTTTGCGGCTCAGCCATTGCTGCTTCTAGACCTTTTCACTTCACAATAACAGCACATAGTTGACCGGGGCAGCTCTAGCAAGGCAGAAATTTGACAAACTGACTTGTTAAGGTGGCATCCTATAACGGTGCCACATTATGTCACTGAGCTCTTCAGTAAGGCCATTCTACTGCCAATGTTTCTATGGAGATTGCATGGCTGTGTGCTCGATTTTATACACGTGTAGGCAACGGGTGTAGCTGATATATCCAAATCTACTAATTTGAAGGAGTGTCCACATACTTTTGTATATATAGTGTAAGTAGGCTAAACAAATACATAAATATTTCAAAATTAGCATGCGTTCATGTGGCAATCACCATGCATACAGGTTTCAAATATCTGATTTGATATTAGTCTACAACTGAAAGAACATACATCTGTTTATTTACTCATGTTATTACAGAAAAAAAGATCTAATCAAATGGCTAATACAATGGCTTATCAAATCAGATCTTTGCCCTGAAGGAAAAACTCAGCCAAAAATCTAAACATTTGAAATGCTCTGATAGAATGGGAGCAGGGAATGTGAAGTGAAGCTAGAAGTTGGTCATGGTATAATCGGGCAAGCAGGTTAGCAATCAGGACTCTCAACTCCAGTCATCTGCACTCACATGGGACAGGGCCTCTCCTCTCACTACTGCTATCAAATAGGCCTTTGTGATTTAATGAGGGGATACATTTGGTAATTGGATGCAATTTGTCACGGACTCAAATGAGTCTAATTTAAAAGCCACTTTTGTTTCACCATTTTCCAAATACTTTTGCGTACTACTCAGTTTTGTTGACTCTAGGGTCATATACGGGTTTGCTCCAGTGTAAATCAAATCAAAGTTTATTTTGTCACATGTGCCGAATACAGACCTTACCGTTAAATGCTTACTTACAAGCTTAAAATTCTTACAAGGCCCTACACCATGCCACAAGTTCATTTCACTCACTTTCAAGAGAACTCTAGTCTGTTTTTTTCCCTCTCTCCCTCTCTCTTGGCTTCTCATTGAGCTTGGAAGACAAACATGCACTTAACTGGATTTCATGGTGGCAATGAGCATGTCAGAAAGAAAAAGGGAAAATAAAATAACTAAAAGTGGACAATATTTTACACTAATACTCACTTCTCCCTCACACTGTGAACATAATTAGAACAGAGAAAGATGTTAGTTAGCAGTAGCAGTTCACTCTGAACTGGAGCCTGGTTACATGATGCAGCTGAAGGTGCACAGCGAGAGGTGGTGGAGGGCAGACTCACCGCGGCCTTGGACTCCGCTAGTTTGGCTTTCTTCAGTCGTGCTTTACTGGAGTCCAGGTCCAGTCTGCGGTTCTCCAGGAGACGCCTCTCTTTCTGAGACAGAGAGGAGAAGATCAGCACCTCTCTGCACGGCATGACCCCACACATACAGGCTACGTTTAACTTGGCTAGGCCCTAATTCCCTGCTACATCCACACAGTAATAAGAAGTAGAGTAAAACCCAAGGTGTTGATTAGCATTGTATTAAATCCTGGTCTATACACTGGTCTGCATGCAATCTCATGATGTCCCTCTGAGGCCAGAAAGCCACTCACTGAGATGGTCCTCCAGTCTCCTTCCAGAAAGTTCCTGAGTGGGGCAAGGAAGCTGATAGCGGAGGTCTGTAGGAACTCTCTCTGTGCACCGCCTAGTCTCCTCTCACAGTCACCTACCTTGATCAGGGTGCTACCTACAGAACACACACACGAGCATATGATGAACCCACACACAATATGTGAAATATACAGTGGGCTCCAAAATTACTGTCACCCCTGACTGGCAATGCACAAACAATACTTAAAAAAATAAACAATATAATTATAGAGATAAACTCAAAATACCAACATGTGAGAAATACTGTACTTTATTAATGTTTCAATGGAACCCACCAAAATTATGCAATTATATAATACAAAATACATTTCACCAAAATCAAGGTTTCATAATTATTGGCACTCCTCATTTAGTACTTAGTGCCACCACCTCTGGCAAGGATAACAGCATGGAGTCTTTTCCTGTAATGTTTGACAAGGTTAAGGAACACATTTGGAGGGATTTTGGACCATTCCTCTATGCAGATCCTTTCAAGATCCTTCACATTCTTGGGTTTGTGCTTATCAACTGCCCTCTTCAACACAGCCCACAGGTTTTCGAATGGATTGAGGTTTGGCGACAGATAGCCACGGCAGAACATTGATTCTGTCACAGAACCATTTCTGTGTGGATCTTGAGGTATGTTTGCGTCATTGTCTTGTTGGAAAGTCCACCTACGGCCAAGTCCCAGCCTTCTGGCAGAGGCAGCCAGATTGTTAGCCAAAATTGCCTGATACTTGGTAGAATTCATTATGCCATCAATCTTAACCAGTGCCCCTGGACCTCTGGAATTAAAACAGCCCCAAAACATCACTGACCCACCACCATATTTCACCGTGCGTATGAGGTGCCTCTCCTTGTATGCATCTCTGTTTCGACACCGAATGTGCAGATGCTGTATCTGACCAAAACGTTCCATTTTGGTCTCGTCTGACCAGAACACCTTCACCCAGTCATAATGTAAATGACGTTTGGCAAACTCCAAATGACGTTTGGCAACCCTTCCAAAGAGCCTGTGGTTGTGGCATCTGATGGTGCTTTTTGAAAGACATCACCAAGGCCTGCAGTTCTTTCACAGTGATTCTTGGGGATTTTGATGCGTCTCTCACCATCCCCCTCCCTATCTTGGGGGGGGGAAATGCATTTGCGTCCTCTACCCGTGAGGTTTTCAACTGTTCCATATCTTTTGAATTTTCTAATAATTGCCCTGGCAGTGCTCAGTGGTATATTCAATCGTTTGTGGATCTTCTTGTAGCATTACCAGATTTATGAAGGTCTACGACCATCTGTCTCGTTTGAACTGCCACTACTTTTGTTTTCTTCATGGTGTTGGATGACAGCGGGATATTGCACGTGTGTTACCTCATTTTTATACCCTAATGAAACAGAAAGTGATGTAATGGCTCAATATTGTTCCTTAAGTCATAGATACACTTAAATAAGTAGAATTTAATTGCTGGTTTAATTTTGGTTGATGTTATTTTCAATAATCTTTAAGGGTGCCATTAATTGTGAAACGTTGATTTTTGGGGACATTGATTTTTAATTAAATCAATAAATGATTTTGTTTCCATTGAAACATTAATAAAGTACAGTATTTTTCACATGTTGCTATTTTGATTTTCTCCCTATAATGATATTGTTTATATTTTAAGTTCAAGTATTGCTTGTGCATTGCCAGTCAGGGGTGCCAGTAATTTTGGAACCCATTGTAGGTATAAGAGTCTAACTTATTACTTAGGAATGACTTAATGCTTATCATAAGATTACAGACAGACAAAGTCAAGACCAATAGGATTTGGTAGTGCAACACAACCGGTTCAGGATCTCAAACATTAAAGCTGCAATATGTTACTTTTTGGGTGACTCAACCAAATTCACATAGACATGTGAGTTATTAGTCTGTCACTCTCATTGAAAGCAAGTCTAAGAAGCGGTAGATCTGTTCTATGTGCAATATTTCTATGCTTCCCGTTCTTAAGTTTCATTTTTGCGTCTTTTTTTATGTGCCCAACTACTTTATACATGCGAATGAAGAGGAACGGAACCAGAGAGGGAATTCCTAGAGTAGCAACATTCTTGACATGGCAGAAACTCAAATTTCCCCTTCGAATGTAGGGGTTTCTCCAGATGTAAAACAGACAAAAGGAGTACAGGAATACCTGATGAATAACACCACACAGCAAGGATTATATCATCAAACAGGCCTACTACTTGCGGAATTTGAAGTATGCATATCTGTGTTGGTTACTTGTTGGAAGGCATGGACAGACCGCAATTGGTATACTGAGGAAATCATGTTTTCGACACGTCACTGCTGTGAGGAGACACTACTACAACAGAGTTTCTACACCCACACACACAGAAGGTTACATCACTAAAACCCACAACTGAGAAACAGGCCACTAATGACCTGATTAGAGTAGCTGAGTGCCCATCTAGCTACTATTGCAGGAGAGGAAATAATGGGATTGATGACTGATGTATCGATCTGTACGCCAATAAGGGGTTTCCACTGCTCCACACAGTTATCTGCTTTGTGACATGGTGTACAAATGAATGAATTAGAAATCAAATTATTTAAATCACTAAAACATGCCTGTTCTTACTTAGTATAGGTTACTGTATGTGTGCATTTTTATTCTTGGAAAAAACAAAAAGGGGACTTATTGGCATCAGCTTGCCATTCTAAAATAATGGAATTAATGTATAAAACAAATCCTTGCTAAGCAGCAGTACTGCAGAGCTCTACATTAAGCTGTACATGGCCCAGCACTCAGGTCTCTGTGAATAAGCTCCATTCCAACTGAAGGAGAAAAGCACCAGACAGGCAGCCTAATAAACTAATTTCTGCATAAACATTCTGCGTATCAGAGCCAAGCCTGCAGCTCTCAACAACATTCACATAGGAGAGAGAGAGAGAGAGCGACCGCGAACTATTGATCCTCAGGACTGCCAGTGAAAGAGAGGCTGATTTATTGGCCTGACAAACATGAGACAGCCTGGAGGGCAGGGGCGGGAGGAGACCAATTCACTAACGCTCACAACAGCTATCGTCACCAATCTCACTGCTCACTCACCTTAGGGTGAAATCATCAGTAGAAACAAAGGCTTTGGGAAGAGTTCTACACTATAAACTCCTGGAAAATGATCATATGTTGAAGCTCGGAAGTTAAGATGTTCACTGTACCCTGTAATTACACCTGCAACCCTGTACATTAAACGTCTAATGTCATTTAAAATCAATATCCTGTATCAACTATGGAGATATTTTCTCACAGGGATATACCACAAATGGTTTGAGCACTTCTTATAGCACAAGGGTGAGGGCACAGGGTGAAGAGGTATTGGGTAAGTGTGAAAATGCATTTTCCAGAAAATGTAATTCATGGACTTGACTAGGGCTCAAGGCACGGTCTCGGTTTCCTCTCTCAAAAATGAAATGATCACTGGCCAATCCTCTCAAACAAACCAGATTTAGACCACCTGGGAAGAATAAGTATACACAAAGCCTGAGTACACACCATATGGAGTTCCAGGTCCAAAATCTTTAGCCGCATCCTGCATGTAATGACCCAGTAGTTCTCCATTATTTGGTCTGGATGGAATCGTTCTGTCAAGCTTCTCATACAGGAACTCCTCAATCCTGGCACCTGCCGATACAAAGAGGGGGATGTCCTGCTTCAAGAGAGGACTTGCCAAAAACAGTTGTCACAGATGGACACGATGAAACCTAGTCTGAGAATGGAAATTCGTGGGAGAGAAGAATGCCAAAGGAAAGTAAGAAAATGCCCAATATGACAAAGTAGAGTATTGTATGTTCAACATGGTGGGAATGAGGTGTAGAATGAAGATGTCGTGGAGATAAATGTTATTTCGCTCAGATAATGCATTTGTAGAGAGATTAACATATTTATCCCACACACGGTAAATGCATGTTTCTGAGGAATGAATTGCTGCATGTTACCCACAAGCCTGAGTCAGTGTCTGGTGTGCTTAACACACAGAGCTGTTGAGCTGCTCACTGATAAGTAGGCTACCGCTTGCAATAGAGGATAATCAACAGGTTTTCATACCCACAGAACAAGCGCTAGAACAGACTGGTGCTTGAAAACAGCCAATACTGCATAGAGCATTTGTCTGCTGCACTACAGACCAGACGGATGAAAAGATTCCACAACAGGGCACTATGGGAGGGAGGGATACTCACCAGTGTGGTCAACTGTAGCATGGAGAATCAGAGAGTCACAGGTTAGAGCACAATGCTCTCTATCACCATGCTACCGCCATGTTTCACATAAAAAAACTCATTGGTTTTCATCTAATGTGTTTTTGGTCCTTCTATCCTGTGTGTGTGTCTGCATTAAGTAGGGTTGGGAGTTGTGGAGGCCTCTGTCCTGATCAGTTCAGTGTGTATGCCGGGCCTTACTTGGGTTTGGCTGCAGCAGAACCTCTGTCTGCCTGAAGATTTTCTCTGTCCAGTTTTTTGTGGAATCGGCACGGCTGAGCAGATTCTCAAAATGGGCATCCAGCTCAGTCTTCTCTACCTGTCCGAACTTTTCCCCTGTAAACTTTGTCAAAATACACAATGAAAGAATCACTTTCACTTCTCTGTGAACAAGGCCTATTGCAGTGACTCAACATCAATAGTGCATTTTCACTGTTTCTGTGTATAATGGAACTTTTCTATAGTGTCCATGGTGCTGCCCTATGCCATGTCACTTGAATCTTCAACATTATCACTGGTGTAGGGATGCTCTTCACGCCATGCGTCTCCTCATACGCTACTGGAAACCATCTAACTAAATACCACGCCCTCATACGCCATGAAACACTAAACCTGCTAGTCTCCCAGTCCCTGTCTAATTAATGTTTCACCAGTCTTTTCCCATTGCCAGTATACTCCGCCAAGGGGTTTAGATACAAAGTCTGAGAAATCAAACTGAATGGAATTTCTATGGGCTGAACAGACATCCATTGCTTCCTTGCAACGTTACTGTAGACATTGGGAAATCAGTCCCACTGTCATTCCCTCTTGACATTTTCATCATGACCTGTTAGTTACATTTGTCATTATTGTGACAGTGTATCTGGTGTTGTAATTTTTGGGGGTTGGGCAAAGGGGGCACGAAAGGTCACCTCTGACCCCACAGCTACACCGTACCTGAAAAGCAAAGAAAGACCTCTGCGAAAACACAACTAGCGAACGTCAGCTATAGCATCAAGCTAGCAGTGGCTATCACAGATGGCATAGAAACCTTCCTTCAATATAACTGTCTATGTTACAAGCCAGGAAAACTAGCTAGCAGTACTGTACGATGGCTACTATGAAAAAGGGAGGATAACGTCAGCTGAACCAATGTTTTGTGTAGGATATAGAGGGTATTCTGCCAATAACGTAAGCTAAAGTATTTGGCAATGATGCCAACTCATGCCGTTTCTAGTTTTTATTTAAGCCAGACGCTACTAGCTATTTCGCGAACATTAGCTAGCTAGCATTTAACGTTAGTCAATTTATAGGAGACACGACATAAATTACCCTACCTGTACAGCTCGTGTGAAAAACACTCCAGCATCCGAAGCTAATTTCTTCACGTTGAAATCCATTATGTAGTAAGTATCTGGCTAAACACACATCTAGCTATGTCCAGGGAGACGTTATTCAGTCAGCGGTATCTGTCACTGTCTCTGGTATCTACACATCATCCTGGAATCATTATTCTATCAGTGATCGTCTACCCATTTTCCAATTTATGGAGTTTATGGTTTCTTATGCAGTGACAGGTTTTATTATTGATTCTCTATTCACGATTTCTTCCAATACATTTGTATACACATTCATACATGATTTTTGAGAAACCTGCCACAGTATTGTCTGGGGGAAATATCACTAATGTAAAATTCCTCTAGATATTTTTTTATATAATAGGCTAGCACTGCAACAGAAGCTATTTGGTGCCACCTACTGTTCATGCTGTTCACAAAACAAGTTTGATTATTCACTTGACAGTCTCTTCTGTGTCTTTCAATGGGCTTCAGTGCCCCTGTTTTACTTGGTGTGGTCCTTTACCCACTGGCAGAACCTCTGGGAGTAGGTAGCTGGGCTGACAGTGGAGAAGGCTCTGCCAGGGAAGCGCAGACTCTTCCACAGGTTCTCCTGCCTTTTCTTCACACCGTACACAGTGAAAAAGTCTACAATACCCACAAAGTAGCGCAGCTTTGGTCCGTCTATGACATGCACTGAGTTTTTTAAATTAGGCAGCAGCCTACGGTGATGAGCTTGGAACTCCAGGAGATCTGCATCTGTACAGTTTACGGAGTGTAGGTTTATCTCCTGGAGGGGGATTCCATGGCCAGAGTGTTCTCCTGTATTCTGGACGTGGTCTGACCCACTGTCTATTGTATCTGATGCCAGTCGAGCAGAGTACCCCTCCAACAACGGAATAGTGGGGGGATCTTCCTCTGCGGGACTGTCTTGGTCCATGGACCTGCAGAGGAAAGACCATTCAAGAACTGAATAACAAAGAGATAACAATCAGCTTAAGAGTAAAATACCTGATTTCCAATTATCTTCTCACTGTGTTACTTTACATTAGCTGCATGTCTGGAAGGTCCACAAAAGAAAACTAGTGTGTTACTTTTTTCTTCATACTTTGTCATACAGTAGATTATTGTTCTCCACTGAACACTTACTTTACAGTGCGCATAGTTAGGTTACTAAAGGAGTGCTTCCTGTCCAGCTCATCTTGGTGCAAGGGTTGATGGGCCAGCAGGATACTGTAGTCAAGCACATTGAGGCTACGGAGGAAGGCTGAGTCTATTTCAACCTGATCCACAAGCCAGGAGCGCTGCTTATCTGTCAACACATGGGCTTTTACCTTTCAATTGATAATAGACACAAGGAAAGAACACAATATGACTTTATCCATCCCCTCAGGTACTGACAGATATAGGACATACCAGACTCTTACCCAGAATGATGTGCTTTCCTTCAAAGTTGTTATCCTTCAGAATCTTAGTAACTGGGTTTCCCGTAGATGCAGGGTCAGTCCACCTACCCACCTCACAGCCCTTGATGTCATATCTAAGAGACAAAGCCAAAATTGGCAACAAACAATCCAGAAAGAGATTTAATTTATTTTATCATCTTTCATAACTACATAACTACAATACAAACAATGTTTACCTGGTATTAATCCTCTCGTCCGGGTAAAACACATTCTGCATCACAATGAAATACTTCTGAGGGAGAGTGAGAGAAAAGTTACTTAAAGTAAAAAAACGACTGTGTTTGTGAAATTTGGTGTTTCATTAAAATTACCTTTGTTTTATTTGGAATTTGGATGCTATAGAGACCTGAAATAAGAAAATAAGAATATGAACATCTGACAAAGGTGACAGTCCATTTCTCGTGATATTTTGTTTTTAATTTAAAAAAAATTTACCCCCTTTTCTCCCCAATTTTGATCTTGTCTCATCGTTGCAACTCCACAAAAGGGCTCGGGAGGCAAAGGTTGAGTCATGCGTCCTCCGAAACATGACCTGCCAAACCGTGCTTCTTAACACCCACCTGCTTAACCCGGAAGCCAGCCGCACCAATGTGTCGGAGGAAACACTGTTCAACTGATGACTGAGGTCCGCCTGCAGGCGCCCGGCCCGCCACAAGGAGTCGCTAGAGCGCGATGAGACAAATAAAGCCCCCCCCCCGGCACAACCCTCTCCTAACCCAGACGACGCTGGGCCAATTGTGCGCCGCCCTATAGGACTTCAGATCACGGCCGGTTGTGATACAGCCCGAGATCAAACCTGAGTCTGTAGTGACGCCTCTAGCTGCACCACTCGGGAGTCCCTGTCATTTGATATTTTGATCTTAATCTGTTGGACTTCTCTCTCACCCAGGAACCTGACCACCAATGAGTGGGGGTATTTCTCCAAATGATCCATATATGCCTTCAGGTTGGATAGAAAAAACGTAACCTCCCGCGTATTCTGTGTCTTTAGGAAGAACCTCTTGTCATTCCTAAAGAGGAAAAAAATGACATTTACTAGATGTGCTACTATGTAGAGTTGACATAGATTAGGTGTGTTGTGTGTACATTTATGAGGTTTATGATGTCCTCCAGCAGGACTCACGTGAGGAAGAAGTCAGCCTTGCTCTTGGAGTTGCTGATGAACTGTAGATAGCAGCCGCCTGAAGAGAGGGACCTGTGGTACTCCTCCTCTGTTATATCCAGGGACCGCCGCAGGCCGGCAAACACAGGCCCTGCAAACGTCTGCATCTCCAAGTCCTGCAGGGGGAGGCAACAGAGGACCATGGTTCGAAACTGAAACGTGTCCCAAAAAACATTTACTCAAATAGGCAGTATGCTGTTGGGATTGGTTTAACATATTTGTTTGAATAGTGATTAAATAGCACCTTATGGACTTGAGTCTCCGCCGATTTGTAATGTTCAGCAGAAAGTTTATCCTGATTGAAACAAGATCAACTCATTATAAAACCACAATGAAAGGTTTCTTGTCATATAAGTAACTAAGGGAAAGCTATGTACAATGCAAGTACTGTATGTAGAGTCATTTTCTCAGAGGTGGGTCAATGCCATAAGTTCCAATGGTATAAAACTGTATTCTATGTGACAGTTGAAATAGTGTGTATATTGTTGTGTAGTCTATAGGTTTGCTCACAGGTACTGTTGTGTTGTTGCTGGTCTGTAGGACAGCATGCAGGCCCTCTTTCATAAGACAGGTGAGGCTGCATAAGTCATGTTCCTGGTTGGTCTTAAACACCCCTAGCATCCTCCATGTAAATGTAAATGTGATGTAAATGTAAATCCATCTTCTCCTCAGACCCCACCATCGCCTTCGCCTGGCTGTCCCAAAGTGACACAGGCGCAGACCGCTCCTCTTATCCATCTGACAATCACACACACCACAAACAACTCACAGTCACCAGAGGCTCACCAGGAGGGTACCACACACATAGACTGTACACAGACAGACAGACACAACACACACAGACAGACTTCTGGATCTACATTGTATAGCTAAAAATGTGCAGTTAAAACAATAACAAAATACACACCTGCCACGGTTTCCATAAGAAGCTGACAGATGGGGTTGGAGAAATGTAACCACTCAAATTCATAGACAGAGCTATAGATGCAAGGATTGACCTTCCATGATTTCTAAATGATAGTTTTAACCATGTTTTGGGGCTATACAGTGTTTGTTTACATTTACTTTGTTTACAAACATCAGAATAAAACAAGCTTATATTTTGGGTTCTGATAGAGTTGTGACAGTCAAGTCAAAAAATGGATGTAACAACTGCAGATTTCCCCTTAACATGTTTTTTTTAAGAAATGGGAATTACATCTCATGGCTGAGACAACATAACATTAAAAAAACAGTTGACCAACATAATTACATTCATTGATCGAATGTGAGAAGCTACTCAGACATTGTTATTTGTTGTAACTGTCATGAAAGCTGACAACCACGTCGTTCTTACCTTACCAGCCTACTTTCCTCGTGTTGTCCTTTATGCTTTGATGCCTTGATGCCTTGTACAAGGGAAGTATCTGAATTCAGTGAAAATCATTGGAGATATATTTGAAGCCTATGCTTTTACCATTTTCATATGCGTGTGGCTAGCATTTTGGACCGAAAAGATAAAAACAAACACATTTTCATGACAGCGGTCGGCCTCCTTTTCCAGCCAAGAGTAGGCCGAGTGCCGCATACCATGGTAAGCGGGTTGGGCAAGATCTTCAGGGTGTGTTACACCTGGGCTGTATTTACTAGCTGGAAACCAAACAGCCAACAAAAGCGAACGGAACTGACCAATGACGCACGTCATTGGTAGTGACCTACCTGAATTTGCCCAATAGAAACTCTTGTTTTCTATGGAAAACGTTTTGTATTGGCAACTGTTTACTCAGGTGTGCACTAATGATTACACCCCTGCAGGCGTAAAACGTGTGTCGTAATGACTTATGCTTTTTGAATCTGCCACTGCAGTTAGTAGACTGCTACGTTATCGTCATCATGACAAAGGCCCGGATTCGGGAACTAAACTGAACTGGTTGTGATTTTACTATGTTATTTATTTGACTTATGAATGTCTGATTTCTGTTTTAAAAAATTCTCCGTAAAGATTGGAATCTCAGGAACGTTGTCCATTGTTCGGTGCTTGTCCCAGAGATAGATAGAGGATTTGTATCTGTATCTGCAATTATAGGCTACTAGCGTTTGTGACCGCTTGGGCAGCGCCCAGGGGGAATGAGTGCCCCCTTTCATTGAAGCAATGGAAGTTCAAGGCCTACGGCGATACTGCAAGCCATGTTAGCTTAAAACATTCACTATAGTGAATGGAAAAAACTTTGTGTAAATAAAAATGTTTTTAGAAGACAGTCATGGTACCAATAATTGCTTCTAATACACCAGATGTATGTCCTTGAACAGATTATTTTAAAATCGCACAGAAGAAGTTAAGGATAATTTAGTTACTAATTGCAGCCTGCAGTACCCCGGTTCCCTTCAATTTGAGTTCCTCAATGAGATGGGCAGCACTGACCAAGACTGCAACATGACTTCTTGGAGTAGCTCAAACTGTATGTTATGTTTATTTTAATTTAGTCAGTTAAGAACAAATTCTTATTTTCAAAGACGGCCTAGGAACAGTGGGTTAACTGCCTTGTTCAGGGGCAGAACAACAGATTTTTACCTTGTCAGCTCGGGGATTCGATCTTGCAACCTTTGTGTTACTATGTCTCTATGACATGCCATCTTAACCGACTTAATTTGGCTTCAATGTGCTATTGAGTATTCACATAGGAATTAATGGTGTCACGTGATCGATGGCTTTGTCTATTCATATATACAGTCATAGGTATTTAAGCTATCTCCATTTTAAAGTAGTCAGTTTTCTTCTTTTGTGTTTAAAAAAAGTGTAAAGCTAATATTGGTTATTTGCTCCCACCTGCAGTGCTGGAGTCCTGAACCAAATCTTGTGTAATTCATTTATTGTGGCCACTCGATGACGGTTATATAGGTTAAAGCCATTTACAAACCATAACACCCAATTTGAAGAAGAAGACAATGCTCTGATCATTCGCTGATTGCTCCCAACCAATAGGATTCCCCACACAGTTGACTACTTTAAAATGGTGGAAGTCCTCAATGGCAATGTCCATGCTAAAACAGGTTATATCTATGATGAGTCCTCTATTTATCTCTATGGTATGTCCTCATTGAGATCTAACTAATTAGTATTCTAATCAAACCAAAGTTTATTGATCAAGTGCACACTGTAGGCCTACAGTAAAATGCTTTCTTGCTAATAATGCAGGGCCCCGTTTCCGACAGTGATTAAGCCTAATATATATATATATATATATATATATATATATATATATATATATATATATATATATATATATATATATATATATATATATATATATATATATATATATATATATTCGTTAGCGTTGCTACAAAATATGAATGAAAACTACTCCAATGGTGAGGAAGACATGAATCATGATGGCGTCCCTGCCTCAACCTGAACCTAAACCTACATGGCCTAACCGCAAAAAAAGCCAGAACTGTGCGCACTGAGGAAGTGCTCACACCACCACCAAATGAAACCGTGAGACCGGAAAGAGGAAGGCACCGTTTGGAATAGAACAAGCCGGTGAGAATTCTACAGGCTATTATCAGTAGAAAATGTCCTCACTGAGGGAGCAGGCCCTACATCTCAAGTAAGAAACTAAATCAGCAACGCACTCAACAGCTGTCGCTGTTTAGGCTATGTGACATGGACATGCTCCAACTGATCATTGACTTTTTGACTGCTGTCATATCAACACTTATAACATTTATAATGCCATTATTGCTTTTGTGATGATGTTCACTATTATCAAGCACACTTGGCGCTTGTAATGATGATTAGGCTACTGATGTGTTTGCAATTCAACCATGCATCTTGCTGACCGTGTGTCTTGGTGGTTGGGGTATTTATTTGTATTTTGTTGTGATAAAAATAAGCTTATACCTTATACACCAATCCTTTCTGTTTCATAGTGGTAGCAAAGGCACTGCACTGAACCCTTTAATATATATATATATATCCACATAGGAGGTCCCGTATTTCTTTAATTTTTTTTGCCGCTCTATGGAAATCAAATGGCCGTCCAACGGATTTGTTCTGGCAACGGCCCTGCATATGGCAGCGAAAACTGTAGCACTACTCCCCCTGGGCCGGGGTGGCCACTGTACAGGGGATCATAGTGTTGAGATGAGGGTATACCCAAGCATAGATCGGTAGAGGGTTGGGGTTTCTGAACAGGACAAATAATGGATTGATACCAGGGAGAAAGAAGTAATTAGGTGGGTTCCTTTGGCTGGGGGAGTATGCTCAGTTTACCTGGGATATGCCCTGCCCAATGTATGTGAAGGACCAGGAAATAAAAGGCCTGCAGTCATGCCTGGTGTAGAAAGGGACGTGGCCTATGGGATAGACAGGAATTTATGAGGCCCAATAAAGGTGATGGATCACATATTCTGTCATTATTGCCACCTCCAGTTTCTTCTAGGGCTTAGGTTGTGAGAATGCTGTTCATTGACTACACCTCAATGTATATTTTTTCACTTTAGTTTATTTACTAAATATTTTCATAACTCTATTTTCTTAAAACTGCATTGTTGGTTAAGGGCTTGTAAGTAAGCATTTGACGTTAAGGTTGTTGTATTCGGCGCATGTGACAAATAACATTTGATTTGATTTGATGATCTAGACGGGAATTTATGAGGTCCAGTAAAGGTGAAGGATCATATATTGTCATTATTGCCGCCTCCAGTTTCTTCTACGGCTGAGGTTGTACACCCAGTGGGTAGGACGGGGTGGCAATGAGGGCCTGGAGAAAGGACCCCAGGACTGCTCCTGTCAGTGGGATGAGGCCCAGCTGGGGAGATGTGAGGAATGCAGTGATCTAAAAAGGGCAGGCCTGCTAATGTCAGCCGAGTTGGCTGATGGTTACCAGGTTAGGAAATTTACCAGACCCCTTCCGAGCACAGGAGGAGGCTTGGGGGTGATTCAATGGGGGGTGTATCTCAGTGGGCCAGGCCACGTCAGGACGGAGTGCCTGAACCCCTGTGCCCAGAGAGGAGACACCTAAATATGGGTCACACAATTAACCGACTGGATAGAAGCCATCGATGGCTGCTGGCCAGCAGTGTGTTCAACGTAAACCAGGTCCTCTTGGGTTGGGAAAGGCCCGAGACCCAGTTCAGGATGTATCGGCCGGAAGGTGCTTGGGAGGAGTTTAGCCTGCTCCCCGTGGCTAATAAGGATATGGCTAAGGGTTGGACAGTCCTATGCAAATTATACCATTGGAACCAGTTAATAAATTAAATAATTAAGGATTCTCGAATCCCGTGGGAGGAAACGGGAATTCAAATTCCTGATGAGGAAGGGAAAAATAGTAGTAGGCTGCGCTAAGTCCTTACTAAATTAGACGGTTGAGTGAGTAGAGAAACTCGAATAAGGTGCAAGGAAGCGAGTCTGACGGCAGTCGCCGAGGAAACAAGACAGGGTGTGCTGCAGGTCCCTGGGAGTCAGGCAGACAGAGCGCCTGGTCCACTGGCAGGAAAGGAGCCTGCGCAGCTGGGGGAGAAGCTTAGGACGGTCTATGTGGCGTTAACGGGTTTCTGCTCTCTTTCGATAGAAGTGAGAGTGGTAGGGCCAGGAGCTGGAACTGACCTGGTAAAAAAGGACGCCCCCCGGCGGACACTAAGAGATGGCAAGAATGGAGGTAAAGGGAAGATGGAGCTTCCCTACCATCTGGACCCGAAGGAAAGCCAAGCAGGAAGTGGTGTAAATGAGGGTACAAAATGAGCATGATCATGCTGTTCAGGGCTCTGCTCATGGTAACGCTGTACATCATAGGGACACTTGGTTGGGAATGCACACATTTTAGGGGAGGAATAAGGCCAGCTACTGTAGACAATTTAATGGAACGGAGTATAAACTTGTGTTTGAAGCATACACACTACCAATGATACAGTATGTGGGTGGGGACAAGGCCGGGGCCTCGGAGATGGTAGCTGTTTATTCAGACACTGGAATGTGAGCAAAAAGTGGAGTGGGTTCAACAAAGTAGTGGGGAAGGAGTTGAACAGAATGGTTGACAACTGTAATCATGGCTGGATAATTAGGTCACTGATGGCAACCTGAATCATAACACTGGCTTCCGAATTTTGGATGTGAACTGGGACCGTAGATATTTGTATTTGGTCACGTGTCATGGTCCGAACTGGAGGACAGATCTATGCAGGTGAACTGGATTAGAGAAATGGGAGGACTACCTCGTCAGTATGCTGACTGGTGTATTAAGAACCCCAGGGGAGATACTGACACACCGCTCTGGGAAAGAGAGTGTGTGGAAACAGTGGATCAGGGTGGAGGTCGGAATGCATTGTGAGCATACACCAAGATAGCCGGTTCTGGGGAGAACTAGAGTTGACATGCCCCGGGTCAAGAGAGACCACCTCGGCTGTAAGGCCTGAGGGAGACCCAAGGTCACAGGCCCATAGGCAGGTTAGTAAATACCTCAGGCTCTATAGATACTATGAACAGTGTGTGACGAAGATACTGGACATGGACCCAGGCTCATGCGTGGATGGGAGGTCATGTCCAAAGTTATGACTCGGGTAGTGGCTCATGTGTAAAATGTCCCTGCTGCAGTATAACTGAGGTAGGGGTCGATAGAGAGATTAATGAAACCTTGCCTTGGGTATGAAAGAGGCCTGTTACACTGTACACATTAGGTGTGAACGACCCCCTGGAGAGGTGGGAATAGAAATGTGGGTACAGTCCCAACCTACCTCCGGGGATTTGGAGGGGGTGAATCGAACTCACTTTGCGGAACTGGATAAGTGTGTGAGTAAGGCAAGGACTTCACCTTGGATGGAGACAGGAAGTCCTGGGGAACTTCTAGGTTCTCTTTACACCAGGTGGAGCCTGGGAGAAGGGATTATGGCGATATAATTGCACAAGGCTACGAGGATCGGACACGGTGCACTGAAATCGTTTACCCAGGTGTTTGTCATTGATAAGGCTTGTGTATGGTGCGGTCTGCAAACCAGGGAGGTGCTGAACTATATGAAACCATGCCTGAATAAACTGGATTGGAGAAACAATTACTGGATAGATACCAGTATCTGGCCATGGTTTATTCAGCAGGAGACACATGGGACCAAGTGATTAAGGTACCCTATGCTCTGAGTGTAGGACCATCCCCCTGAGTGTTAACTAAGGAGAAGGATGTGACCGTTATAGCATGAGCCAGGGTCAAGCTGAATTGTTTCAGTCTAAAGGAAGCTAGAGGGAAACTTGAAAAAAAAGGGCACCCGAGGAAACCAGGTGGAAGAGGTTAGCCGGTGGAGGTAGGGTTTGAATGGTAATAAGGAAACTTTCATGCCGCGGCTATGTGAGTGGAGGTCTGATTGGTCAGACGTTCACACAGGAATGGATGAATGAGTGGCTGAGTGACTGGGTTGGTTCTAACAGGATTTACACTAATGCTACCTGTGAAGAAGCGAGGGCCTGCACTGTATCGTTAGAGATATGGGGGCACGTCGTACTGGAGGGTTTTACTAGGTACCTCGCTAGGTAGGGGTGCACTTAGGACTATACCTGGTGGTGTGTGTGTGTGTGTGTGTGTGTGAATATGGGCAACAAGAATGTGCAGCAACAGGGCATAGTAGGAACGTTAAGCAAGGATGGAATGTGCTGTGGAGAGGAGCCTACCTCCCAGTGCCTGAGGGAGCTCGAGGGTTAAGGTTGGGATATATTCATGAGGGGAGGGTGAAGTCATGGGGAAGGCCAGGTGGGGGCAGAATCCGTACCATTCACTTGGCGGATGGAAAGGTTTTCTACCAGGAGAGAGAGTTAATCCATGGAGCAGGCGTCGTGACCTGGGGGTTGGATGTAGGTCTCCCTCCTGCCTTCAATACAGCTAATTCTGGGTCGGAGGGAACAGGAGGCTAAAAAGACATGACTTGTTGTGAAAAGAAGAAAAACAGGAAGGGCAAGGTCGAGTCAGCATGCTTACTGTCGTCGTCAGCAACTTTGCCAATGAGGCCAGCATCAGCCGAGCCAAAGGTAGAGCTGGGGGAATTACCAGAACAGGAGGCAGAGGGAAGTGTGATGAAACATGAACTTCCACAAACCCCTTCTTTGACGTCCTTCTGGTAGATGACAAGCAACAAGGGCTGGGAGTTTGGGGAGGGGGAGTCCAGTATGGACCAGATGTAACCGGTTTTAAGGGAGTGATTGAATAAGGGGAAATTATAGTATTGTATGAATCTGATGTAGCCAGTTTTGAAGGAGGAGTTGTGTCGGGAGAATATGACAGTATGTAAGTCATGATTTAAGGCAGTAGTCACCAACCGGTCGATTGCAAAGGCATTCCTAGTCGATTGCCAAACATTTCTGTAAAAAAACAACGATAAGCCTTGCATTCCTATTTTTAGGTGGACCCGATTCAAATGCCTTGCGCACGGGGTAGGCGCAGTGTTCCCATTTTCAACCATTTCATATGTCTGAAGGTACAACTGCCTTCCCGGCAGGCCCGGGGGAAGCAAATCAAGTGCAGTATAGGCCTACCACTGGCCAATCAGATGACTCATATTACCGCGCCTGCAGTAACGCAGCAGGCGTAAAAGAAAGCTTAAGCAAAGTTGACGCTCTGAGGTTTTAAAACCATGACTAAAGAGAGAGACTGTCAACGAAAACAGCAAAGAGCTGCTGTTTTTATGAGTGAGTTCATGTTTAAGTTTTTCCTCAGCACTGTCAACACTTTCTATTCAACACTTTTATAAGCCATAAAATGTGCGTTCTCCCTACTTCCACTCACGCTACAATCAGCACTGCAGCTGCAATGAATGAGTAGGAAAGTGTATCCATAGGCTTGCATTGGTATTATTAGTGGCTTGGGTATTTTTTTTAATATCTAGGAATATTTCACTTTCTCTGGTCATAGGCGTAACAACATGAATTTGTGCACGAGGTAGAAATAATCCAGTGCAACTCGAGTTTCGCTAGCAGCTGAAAGCCGGTGTCCCTTTTTGGTCAGTGTCAGCGGAGGAAAGGGAGAGCAGAGGGACATTGAGAGGTGGAACCAGTCTGCTGCCCTCTCCCTCCGCTGAGACTGACCATCAGATGCAGGCTCCATCAGCCCAGTAAAGTAAAAAAAAGCAAATTATTCAAATATATTCTCACTCAGCTGTGCCTCACAAGTAATACAACAACTGATCTATTACCAGTGTGATCATATAGCCTACCTCAAATGTTGATAATTTTTTATGGTCTGAGAAGAACAACAATGCATTGGGAGGGCAATTCAA
Source organism: Salvelinus sp. IW2-2015 (assembly GCF_002910315.2). Classification (NCBI taxonomy): domain Eukaryota; kingdom Metazoa; phylum Chordata; class Actinopteri; order Salmoniformes; family Salmonidae; genus Salvelinus; species Salvelinus sp. IW2-2015. The sequence continues at coordinate 12,045,725 of NC_036872.1, forward strand.
GCAAAGTCAATATTTACATTTAAGTCATTTAGCAGACGCTCTTATCCAGAGCGACTTACAAATTGGTGCATTCACCTTATGACATCCAGTGGAACAGCCACTTTACAATAGTGCATCTAAATCTTTTAAGGGGGGGGGGGGSTGAGAAGGATTACTTTATCCTATCCTAGGTATTCCTTAAAGAGGTGGGGTTTCAGGTGTCTCCGGAAGGTGGTGATTGACTCCGCTGTCCTGGCGTCGTGAGGGAGTTTGTTCCACCATTGGGGGGCCAGAGCAGCGAACAGTTTTGACTGGGCTGAGCGGGAACTGTACTTCCTCAGTGGTAGGGAGGCGAGCAGGCCAGAGGTGGATGAACGCAGTGCCCTTGTTTGGGTGTAGGGCCTGATCAGAGCCTGGAGGTACTGAGGTGCCGTTCCCCTCACAGCTCCGTAGGCAAGCACCATGGTCTTGTAGCGGATGCGAGCTTCAACTGGAAGCCAGTGGAGAGAGCGGAGGAGCGGGGTGACGTGAGAGAACTTGGGAAGGTTGAACACCAGACGGGCTGCGGCGTTCTGGATGAGTTGTAGGGGTTTAATGGCACAGGCAGGGAGCCCAGCCAGCAGCGAGTTGCAGTAATCCAGACGGGAGATGACAAGTGCCTGGATTAGGACCTGCGCCGCTTCCTGTGTGAGGCAGGGTCGTACTCCTGTCTCTTATACACATCTAGATGTGTATAAGAGACAGGAGAACGACAGGGTGTTGTCCAGGATCACGCCAAGGTTCTTAGCGCTCTGGGAGGAGGACACAATGGAGTTGTCAACCGTGATGGCGAGATCATGGAACGGGCAGTCCTTCCCCGGGAGGAAGAGCAGCTCCGTCTTGCCGAGGTTCAGCTTGAGGTGGTGATCCGTCATCCACACTGATATGCTGTGATAATGTTTTGGGCCTATAGCCTACTACACAAACGTCATTACTACAGTACTGTTTTTAATAGGTTAATGTTTTAGGTCATGTAAAAAAATGAGAGACAGGATATTTTTGGGGATAATTAGAGTCATTGGAAAGGGCTTTCCTTTAATGGATTTTCCCGACTGGGGCCACTGACCCGAAATAGAGCTGAGTCTCCTCTTTCTTGCTACCGGTGGGGTCCATGCTTGGTGTGTGTATAGAAATGTCTATACCTCTTCGTATTGGTGACTATACCTCTTTGTCTTGTGGGACACTAGGTCCCATTACGGTGAGTAACTCCAGGTCCACAAGTGAAGGGTTTGTGACACGCACCCGTGGGTGTAAAACTAATATTTATTTAATGTAAGTTGCCGAGCTGAGAAAGTATACTCACCACTCGAATGATCCTGGTCTTATATTCCTAGGAGAGCCTGATGAACTATGGGTCACCCAACCCCTGATCTAGACGTCTCGCTGAGTGGTTTTTAATAAAGGTTACTACCACCCCAGCCGTCGGCAGCCGAGTTGGAAGCCGGTGCCGCGGTTGGTATCAGCAAGTCTCTAGGATCGGGACTGGGCTGGAACGGCAACACCCGTTGGTAATAAACCTGAAGCAGGGATAATTTAGGCTAGCTCATTACTCTCAAGGAGATGCTTGAGTCGGGCAAGACAGTGGCGAAGATATTGCCGTGTCTCTCTCCAGAATGCGCTAAGCTGTCTCACACCAATTCTTGCGCATGCATTGTTTTATTGTGTTAATTGTTTGTCCTTTGTTTATTTTGATCATTTCCTTATTGCATATGTCACTAGTAAAACATTTACCATTAATTTGGTTACATTCATTTCTGTTAATGCATGGATTAATTAGGTAATTTACCGTTCTTATTCTCAGAGTGGAAACATTGTTTACAGAGTTCACAACCTGCTACTCTTTCTTGTGGGAAAGCATTTGGGATTTATTTCATACCATCATTTACGAGCTTTTTCAATTTTGTCATTGTATTTTGTTTGGAGCGCTCCATGTGAGCAATGAGCATGTGTCTGGTTTCTCTGTCCTCTTAATGTGAAGGGAGCTCGCGCACCTGAGCAGGCATAGCAGTAGGCTAACTGGCCTGCTGTGCGCAAAAGTAGGAAAGTGCCCTTTTGGGGATGTCTGATTTCTGATTGTCTTAACTCACCACCACTAATCAGCGGAGCATCTCATCATTTTTTTTTAACCTCACACAGTAAGTCAAGTCTCTTTTTATTACATCCTTTGTGAATGATAATAGTTCCTCACATTATTTGAAAAATACTGATTATCACCAGGCCTCGTTGTGAAAGAGCAAAATGTCATGCTCTTGGGATACTATATATCCAGTGGAAACGTCATAAAATACCTGAACACATTTCCCTTTGCACAAAAACGGCTGTGTCTGTCCCGAGCTCACAGGTGCAGGAAACTCTGGGGGCCCAGAATAGGCTAGTTGATACAATGTGGTAAGTTTGCTAGCAAAAGCTTCCGGCCAGACCTTCATATATACAGTCATTGGGTGGACACAGTTGATTGATTTGATACAATGTTGCACTTCACTAGCGATAGCTCAAGTCAAGACAAATAGAAAGGGAGGCAGGCAGATGGAGTAGAGAGATGAATGCAATTGAAAGAACCAGCATTTTCATCAGGATATATATATATTTTTTTGTCGGCTTGATGTATTTTTACTTAGTTGACAATGGAAGTTATAGGCCTACTGCTACATTGGCCTATATAAGGTATCTCTTAGTTCCATGCACTCATTTATTTAGCCGCCAGCGGCTTACAGTGAATCAATGTGTCCATGGAATTTTTACTTTTAGACTTTTATCATTTTAAAATCCAATTTGTGTTATTAACCACATGACAATAATTCAGAGAAATTAAAATGTTATTATTGAAATTAAACTGTTCCACGAAAACGTGCATATGAAAATCAAAACTGGCACGCAGATCGGTAGTTAAATGGTTGGATAAATTGTAAGCTTCCCCAAACTTGAAACTCCCAAACTTGAAACTCACTCGCTGCCTAGGAAAAGAGCGTTGTGAACAGAGTGCACATTTATTTGTACTGCATAATTACAAAGGGTGTGTCTGTGTGAGAGAGAGAGAGAGAGAGCTAAAGAAAGTGGTATTATAACTAAGATTGTATCTATTAAAACTGAGCACAAATGGACAGCTATGCGATCCATCGTTCACCAGTGGGTGGAAAGCGCCACTCGCTGGGCCTCGGCCAGAACTGTGTCGCTTGGTAGACTCGTAGGTTAGTACGCCTACGTGTTTGACATGGGCAGGAGCAGGCCTTCGAACCAAGGGCGAGAGAATGCCATGCTCCTTATTTGATATTGTTCCCATTCTCTTTTCGCCAAGTTTAGAATGGTAAACTAATAGAAAATAGAAGTGGAAGAGTATTGCTCCAGATCACTTGATCTCCACCACAAGGGGGAGAGAAGAGACGAGGGAGAGAGAGAGAGAGACCCGACTTAACTCAAACTAAACTGTCTATCATACAGCAGAGTGTACGGGAGAGCTCTCCATGCAGAATTGGGACAATACAGTGCCTTCGGAAAGTATTCAAACCCCTCGACATTTTCCACATTTTGCTACGTTAGCCTTATTCTAAAATTGATTAAATAAAACAATTTCCTCAGCAATCTACACACAATACCCCATAATGACAAAGCAAAAAAAACAGGTTTAGACATTTTTGCAAATGTATTAAAAACCAAAAAACAGAAATACCTTATTTACATAAGTATTCAGACCCTTTGCTGACACTTTGCTGTTTCCATTGATCATCCTTGAGATGTTTCTACAACTTGGAGTCCACCTGTGGTCAATTCAATTAATTGGACATGATTTGGAAAGGCACACACCGGTCTATATAAGGTCCCACACGTGATAGTGCATGTCAGAGCAAAAACCAAGTCATGAGGTTGAAGGAATTGTCCGTAGAGCTCTGAGACAGGATTGTGTCGAGGCACAGGTCTGGGGAAGGGTACTCAAATATTTCTGCAGCATTGAAGGTCCCCAAGAACACAGTGGCTTCCATCATTTTAAATGGAAGATGTTTGGAACCACCAATACTCTTCCTAGAGCTGGCCATCCGGGCTAAACTGAGCAATCGGGGGAGAAGAACCTTGGTCAGGGAGGTGACCAAGAACCCGATGGTCACTCTGACAGAGCTCTAGAGTTCCTCTGTGGAGATGGGAGAACCTTCCAGAAGGACAACCATCTCTTCAGCACTCCACCAATCAGGCCTTTATGGTAGAATGGCCAGACCGAAGCCACTCCTCAGTAAAAGGCACATGACAACCCGCTTGGAGTTTGCCAAAAGGCACGTAAAGACTCTCAGACCATGAGAAACAAGATTCTCTGGTCTGATGAAACCAAGATTGAACTCTTTGGCCTGAATGCCAAGCGTCACATCTGGAGGAAACCTGGCACCATCCCTACGGTGAAGCATGGTGGTGGCAGCATCATGCTGTGGGGATGTTTTTCAGTGGCAGGGACTGGGAGACTAGTCACGATCAAGGCAAAGATGAACAGAGCAAAGTACAGAGAGATCCTTGATGAAATTTTCTCCAGAGCACTCAGGACCTAAGACTTCTAACAGGACAATGACCCTAAGCAGACAGCCAAGACAACACAGGAGTGGCTTCAGGACAAGTTTCTGAATGTCCTTGAGTGGCCCAGCCAGGGCCCAGACTTGAACCCAATCGAACATCGAACTACGCTCCCCATCCAACCTGACAGAGCTTGAGAGGATCTGCAGAGAAGAATAGGAGAAACTCCCCAAATACAGGTGTGCCAAGCTTGTAGCGTCATACCCAAGAAGACTCAAGGTTGTAATCGCTGCCAAAGGTGCTTCAAAGTACTGAGTAAAGGGTCTGAATACTTATGTAAATATTATATATTTTATTTTTTATAAATTGCAAAAATGTCATTATGGGGTAGTGTGTGTATATTGATGAGGGGGGGGGGGGGGGGGGGACAATTTTATCAATTTTAGAATAAGGCTGTAACCTAACAAAATGTGGAAAAAATCAAGGGGTCTGAATAATTTCCGAAGGCACTGTATGTAAATACCCCATGTTTTTTTTTCTCTCACCTACCCCAATCCCATTATCCTTTATATCAATAATGCAATGGGAAAAATTGTTTAATCGTTTTTTTATTGCAACTACACATTATTTGCAGTTTTAACATCTCACCACCCGAGTGGCGCAGCGGTCAAAGGCACAAAATCTCAGTGCTAGAGGCGTCACTACAGACCCTGGTTCGATTCCAGGCTGTATCACATTCGGCCGGGATTGGGAGTCCCATAGGGCGGCGCACAATTGGCCTAGCGTCGTCCGGGTTAGCGTTTGGCTGGGGTAGGCTGTCATTGTAAATGAGAATTTAAATAAAAACTAACAGATGGTCCTGTAGCACCCCCAGCATCCCTACTTCCCGTGGCTATCACACCTTTCATGGTTTGCTAATATAACTACGATAATACCTTTGGCTGCTAGACAATGAAATAAAGTTGATTTGAAAACCATTAGAACAGGAGGGCAATATGAGGCAGTCTTTATAAAATAATTGCCTCCACATTTCTATGGTGGGATTTTGGCTATAGGGTACTTTGAAGCAAGCTTAGACATGCTTCATAATATGGTTTCAAACAATTAAGCAACAGGAAAAATAGCTCTGATGTGGAGGACTCTCTAAACACAAATACTTTGTTTGTAAATTATGTCTGAATGTTAGAGTGTGCCCCTGGCTATCCGTAAATAAAAAATAAACAAGAAAATGGTGCCATCTGGTTTGCTTAATATACGGAATTTGAAATTATTTATACTTTTACTTTTGATACTTAAGTACATTTGATCAATTACATTTACTTTGATACTTAAGTATATTTAAAACCAAATACTTTTCGACTTTTATTCAAGTAGTATTTTACTGGGTGACATATAAAGTCCAAAGAAGAAGAAGCCTGAAGATTGAGAGATTACTAGAAACAAACTCAGTCTACCCTTTTATCTGTGGATTAATTGTTGGAGTAGAGGACCTTGTGCAATTCAGGTAAAATAACAACCCAAAGTTTATAACCCAGGACAAATTAGCTTGCAATAGCAAGCCAACTAGCTAATATATATATATTCTGGTTTTCGCCCTCAAAATCACACTTTCTTAACATAAACATGGGATGTTCTAAGTCCACAACAATACTTAAACACATCAAGAGACCACTTTTGAGGTCTGGGAAAAATCTAAGAAATTTAGATTTTGAGTGTAGTTACCATTTAATTCAACTGTGCAGGCACTACTGTTTGGTTAGCTGTATTTCTGCAGTGCACATGAGGTGGAGTTTGCAAAACAATTGGCCACTGGATTGATGCAAATAATCATGATATCCGTCTTCCAGGTAGGCATAGGCTACTTTGTAGCATTACCATTTAATTGAGAAGAAACGGCTTTCTCAAAAAAAAACTACCAGAAGATGGTTAGTATCGCTAGGCAGTAGATGACCAGGGATGTTCTCGACAAGTGCCTGAATTGGACCATTTTCCTGTCCTGCTAAGCATTCAAAATGTAACAAGTACTTTTAGGTGTCAAGGGTGTATGGAGTAAAAAGTACAGTATTTTCTTTAGGAATGTAGTGAAGTAAAAGTTGTCAAAAATAAAAATAGTAAAGTACAGACACCAAAAAAACGACTTAAGTAGTACTTGAAAGTATTTTTACTTAAATACTTTGACACCACTGATCAATTGAGACGTGGGGCTGCACGTAGGGCTGCACGATATGGGTAAATAATCTAGTTTATTTTTAACTGATTTGACTTGTGAATTAGAGCAAAATGTTGGAATGATGGAAATAGAATGATTATTCTAATTCTATAGTTAGAATAGTGAGCACTTTGAATACAGTGTTTGAGATGACAACGAATTAAAATGCCAGGGAGGAGTTATTGTGACAGGGTAGAAACTAAAGTATTGATAAGTGTTTCCTAGGGGACCCTATAAGCTTTGGCTACTTCATGTAGCTAACATATTCTTGCTTTGCATTTTCCTCTTTGATTTAGAAGATACTGTTGCACAAACAACAAGCTGATTTAGATCTACACCATCACTGGTATTATCAGGCTGTATTAGCTAGCTACGTTTGCTCTCACCCAGTACATTTTTTAGCTAGCTAGCATTAGCGGCTAACAATTAGCATCTCACAAGATTTAGGGCAACTTGCTAAAAAAAGACAAACTAGCTGTTTGCTGATGTAAGAAACACAAACGAATAGTGTCATTATAGAAGGTTAGTGGATTTATATTAAGAAGCAAAGTGAAAACAGCATTGTTATCATCATTGTTGCATGTGCTGCATTGACCATGCAGACCGAACTAAAGGGTCTCATTGTTGAGGAACATCAAATGCGCTCCTTGAGTGACAGGGGGCGTGGCTAGGTCTGTGTGGAAAGTGGCGCGGAGAGAGATGACTCAAGTATCGAAGTAAACTCAACAAATGGACATTACACATGTCGTATCACATTTAACAAACCAAACATTCAAATACCGGTATAGATGGTAAAGTAAAAACCCAAATCGGTCCCTGCGTCAATACCGGTATGTCATAAAATACGGTATACTGGTGAGGTTATTTTCTTTTCATGAGCATGGCCTTATTTCTATTACAGCATGTTGGATGACTCTTATTCTTATTCCATTCACCCAGTTCAATGTAACAGCGATAGGTTTAGGCTACTACATGATACTCAAATTTTCCCTTTACCCATCATGAGGTGGCTACAACCTAGCCTCTGAATGAAAGTTTACAATATAGGTGTGCACACAGGTCGAGAGACACATTTGAGGTGAAAGACAACAACATCCAGTTCAGCCTTGCACGCTCTTGCCTGCATCTAGCTGATATAGGGGGGAATCATTAGTCCAACAGTTGCAAACAGGAGTTTCTATTCGACAAATTCAGGTATGTTTATCCACGTTTTGTTCCGTTTGCTTCCTTTTAAGAAACTTTTTCAACAGAATCGCACCCCTGATCACGCGTAAACACAGTTCACTTTCATAGCAGCCACATTGTATTCCTTCTCGCATCCATGAACTCTCCTCCTCTCACCTCTTCCCTTCGATTGTGGACTTCAATGCGCAACACATCAGCTGTATGTGACCAGGTGAAATAACCTTTCCAAACCAAACCGCTACACACAGCCTACAGCATTGTCACCATTTTAGCTAAAGTAACGTCATAGTTAGAGTAGCTAATAGAACTAAAGTTAACACTTTAGTAAACCGCTACAATCATGCAGTAACATCAGTGTATAGTCAGTAAGCAGTTACACCAGCGGGTCCCGGTGGCAATAAATGAGTAATACCAAAAGCTTACCTTGCCTTGGAAGAGTTCCAGTGTTGTGTGGAAAGTCATAGCCAGCTAGCTAAAATAGCATCCCTCTGTTTGAGCAGGGTGTTTCAGTAGGCTAAACTAGCTAGTTGCATTTGCTAGCTAAGTAAGTGAAACTGAAAGTGATTTTTTTTTGTCTCTCTATTTGTCTCTTGCTTCTCCTTCATTTTGGAAGAAATTCATTTGTTCAAAACTGTTAAACTATTCTTTCTCTCTGAGTCAACTACTGACCACATTTTATACACTGCAGTGCTAGAAGATAGCTGTAGCTTATGCTTTCAGTACTAGATTAATCCTTTGATTGGGTTGACAACATGTCATTTCATGCTGCAAGAGCTCTGATAGGCTACACCATAATGCTACCCTACAGTGCTGTTGAGGCTACTGTAGACCTTCTTTGCATAATAGTGTGTTTTAATCAGTTATTTGGTGACATGATTATATTTAGTATAGTTTTATCTAAAAGTATAACTTTCTAAATGTTTTACAATTTAAAAAAAATACTGAAATCCACTGGGAAGGATAGTCCTCCCCTTCCTCCTCAGAGGAGCCAACACCACTGTACACCAAGTCAGAATCGTAGGATAAATAAAGGGGGCATATCAAATAAAATAAAAATGTGTTTGTCACTTGCGCTGAATACAACAGGTGTAGACCTTACCGTGAAATGCTTACTTCCAAGCCCTTAACCAACAATGCAGTTTTAAGAAAAATAAGAGTTAAGAAAATATTTACTAAATAGACTAAAGTTAGAAAAATAAAACCAAGTTCCAAACTGCCTCTAGAAACAACGTCAGCACAATAACTGTTAGTCTGGAGTTTCATGAAATGGGTTTCCATGGCTGAGCAGCCGCCCACAAGCCTAAGATCACCATGAGCAATGCCAAACGTCGGCTGGAGTGGTGTAAAGCTCGCCGCCATTGGACTCTGGAGCAGTGTAAACGTGTTCTCTAGAGTGATGAATCACGCTTCACCATCTGGCAGTCCGACAGACTAATCTGGGTTTGATGGATGTCAGGAGAACGCTACCTGCCTGAATGCATAGTGTCAACTGTAAAGTTTGGTGGAGGAGGAATAATGATGTGGGGCTGTTTTTCATGGTTTGGGCTAGGTCCCTTAGTTCCAGTGAAGGGAAATCTTAACGCTACAGCATACAATGACATTCTAGATGAGTCTGTGCTTCCAACTTTCTGGCAACAGTTTGGGGAAGGCCCTTTTTTGTTTCAGCATGACAATGCCCCTGTGCACAAAGCGAGGTCCATACAGAAATGGTTTGTCGAGATCGGTGTGGAACTTGACTGGCCTGCACAGAGCCCTGATTTTAACCCCATCGATCACCTTTGGGATGAATTGGAATGCCGACTGCGAGCCAGGCCTAATCGCCCAACATCAGTCCCCGACCTCACTAATGCTTTTGTGGCTGAATTGAAGCAAGTCCCCGCAGCAATGTTCCAACATCTAGTGGAAAGCCTTCCCAGAATAGTGGAGGCTGTTATAGTCTCAAAGGGGGACCAATTTCACATGACTGGGAATACAGATATGCATCTGTTGGTCACGGATACCTTAACAAAAAATAAGGTAGGGCCTTGGATCAGAAAACCAGTCAGTATCTGGTGTGACCTCTATTTGCCTCATGCAACTTAACATCTCCTTTTAAGTTGATCAGGTTGTTGATTGTGGCCTGTGGAATGTTGTCCCACTCCTCATCAATGGCGGTGCAAAGTTGCTGGATATTGGCAGAAACTGGATCATGCTGTTGTACATGTTGATCCAGAGCATCCCAAAAATGCTCAACGGTCAAAGTACCACCACCTGTTGCTGTTTTTTCTCTTCACTTGGCCCTAATACTCTTCCATAGATTACTGAGGGAACAACCAGAGAGGCTCCAAACCCCTTCAGACTCTCAGCTAGCTAACACTCCCTATGCAGATATCAGTTAACAACCCTGTCAATCAGTGGGTGTGTGTCGTGTGGGTGTTTTTGTATGTGTGTCAGAATACACTGAAAAGTTTATCGATACACAGACATAAATTCATATTTTTAGCTGAAAGTTGAGAATGTAATCTTTCTGGCAATATAAAACATCAATAGAAGATTCCTCCTTCATGACACTGACAAATTGATTTGATCCGGGCATAACTACTGTATACAGACTCAAATTATACTGTTTGCCATTGATCTCTTACAGGATTTATGAACCTAAACTACACAACTAAAGCTGAACAAAGAAGTCTGTCTTCTGCACTATTATTTTCATAATCTATTTTAAGTGTGTTGAATAGTTTTACTCTACCCAGTCCCTGTCCCAGCTGTGTTTTCAATACCCATCACACTCACTCTGTGATTTGTTTTATTATTGATTCTCTATTAACAAGTTATTCCCCCCCCAAAAAGCATTCATGCATGAATTATTTTTATGAGAACTATGCCAGATTATTTTCAGGTGAAATGTCTCTTCAGTCAAATTCCTGAGAATATTTATTAAATCATAAAACACACAAAATACCATGTTATGAACAAATAGAATAACAGTTAAATGACAAAAAGTGTATGTACAGTAAATATCTATAGGCTACCACTGCAGCAGGAGCTATATGTGATGCCACCTACTGTTCTTAATCTTGTTTTACAGAGAATGTAAGCGTTTTATAAAGTAATTACACAGACAGAATGTTCACTGACACAAACAGAACAAAATGCTGTTTGATTATTCATTTGACAGTCTCCGAGTGCTTCCTGTCCAGCATGTCTTGGTGGAAGGGTTGATGGGCAGGATACTGTAGTCAAGCACATTGAGGCTACGGAGGGAGGCACAGTCTAGTTCAATGTAAGCTACAAGCCAGGACCGCTGCTGATCTGTTAATACGTGACAGATTTTTACCTTTGTGAATACCACTTAATCTCACTTTCTGTTCAAATTGTTGTGGTTCATTTGATCCAAAGATTAGATTAGGCAGAGACTAATTTAGTTCTATAATGGTGAATCTTTAATACAAGCTGCTGATAGGTAGATTCCTCTCTGATCTCAGTCAGGGAAGGAGCTGGAAGAGTAAATGGTTACATGCCCTTATATAGTGAGAGGTGATAAAACAATCATATTGTTACACAACAGTTATTTTATAGAAACAACAGTTCCAGAACACAATGGCCTTGTGTTAGGGTGCAGACATAACAGGAGTCTATGAAATGCATAGCATCAAAGTCCAACACAGAACAGATCTCACCCCAATTCTGCCACAACAATTCCCCCTTTGATGCTACGGGAAACATAAGCATCACCCTACATTATATACCCGAGCTGTTGTCAGACATTACTTAAAACCTTTTGGTTTCTGGGAAATTGGTATTTTACACGGAAAGGGGTGGTCTGAATGGAACTCCTGAAACGTAACTAAATAATAATAATCTGGGGGAAAGGGAGGTTCATAGGGATCGGGGTCATTTCGAGTAGGCTTTATTGTCCCCAATAGGGCCATCTGGATACCCAATGAAGGGTGAAACGGTGACGAGGTCTGTCAGGTCATTTAAGTTAACTTCTGTGGTCATGACGATCTGGTGGGGAGGAGATACTGCTGTTTCACACAATCTCCTCACCAAGGTCGTCCGTCTTGAGAAAAGATAGCAAAAGGACTCCAACTAGTACCAGGGGACATTGCAACAAAAGTTCCACAGGCTAGTTTTCACTCCGTGCAAACACATCCCAACCCAACTTGTTATCTTGCTTGTTTGCAAAAGAAACCACCTGTCTGATAGTGGCAACTGACTCAGCATTCTTGACCCACCAATGCACAAACCCCTCCCTTATACAAGTTCAACGGTTCATTATTCAATAGCAGTAGCATTACCCCTTCTTTCTACATTTGCTAGTTCTCTAAAGGAATCAAGCACAGTTGTCATGCCATAATTGGGAATTAATGCAGAGAAAAAAACAGTTTTGCAGGGCCGGGAGAAAAGGGTGATTTGGGGATACTGGGATAGTACACACAGGAACAACATAGGCAGCATAGCAGGATCCTGACCAGTTTGTAGGCAGATAATAGTAGGCTTTCCCCCCCACACACGTACATACAGTAGTTCCACTTACTGAGGAAGTAGGTTTAGCATTCCCTATGACATGTTAGGGTTCCGATCCATTTCTCAACAGTAAGGGCAGGATTATGTTATTGTAGACAGAAAGGTTATACTTACAATGACTTTCCCCCAACTGGAGACCGGTTCCATTTGCTATATAACACAAATAACCTGGGGAAGAGTAGGCCAGGGTGATGGGTTGCTTGGGCAGAGGTGGGATTATTAAAACCTTCTCATATAAAACACCTTATCCTCCACTGAATCGAGCTCTCGGTATGTAAGGTAACTGCTTTGGTCCACATTAATATTTCATAAACACCGAGGGGTATAGCTAGTAATGGCATAGTCTCAGCACTGTCTGGTAACCATCCACAACAATCTGATACATTCTGTAGTACAGAGACATTACTAGCTAATTGTAAGAAAGTGTTTGACCCGGGGGAAACCCCATAATGTTCATGTCCTCTCTTTCTTCTCTTCAGGTCTGCAGGGTCATCAGAGTCCAGGTCCAAGTCAGCGGGGTCATCTACTTCTGGGTTTAACCCTGTGGAAGCCGGGCCTCTTTGGAGCGGAGAGGTCAGGGAGAGGTTAAAGGAAGTTAACCCGCCTCTGGCTTGTAATCCGCTACCACCCAGAGGATGCCCACAGCCACAATGGCTGCGAGTCCCAGGGTAAGTAGAGTGCCTCTACTGGGTTGTAGGAGGTCCCAGGGTAAGCAGAGTGCCTCTACTGGTAGGAGGTCCCAGGGTAAGCAGAGTGCCTACTGGGTTGTAGGAGGTCCCAGGGTAAGCAGAGGGCCCTATGGGTTGTAGGAGGTCCCAGGGTAAGCAGAGTGCCCCTACTGGGTTGTAGGAGGTCCCAGGGTAAGCAGAGTGCCTCTACTGGTAGGAGGTCCCAGGGTAAGCAGAGTGCCTACTGGGTTGTAGGAGGTCCCAGGGTAAGCAGAGTGCCTCTACTGGGTAGGAGGTCCAGGGTAAGCAGAGTGCCTCTACTGGTAGGGAGGTCCAGGGTAAGCAGAGTGCTCTACTGGGTAGAGGTCCCAGGGTAAGCAGAGTGCCTCTACTGGGTTGTAGGAGGTCCCAGGGTAAGCAGAGTGGCCTCTCACTGGGTTGTAGGAGGTCCCAGGGTAAGCAGAGTGCCTCTACTGGGTTGTAGGAGGTCCCAGGGTAAGCAGAGTGCCTCTACTGGGTTGTAGGAGATCCCAGGGTAAGCAGAGTGCCTCTACTGGGTTGTAGGAGATCCCAGGGTAAGCAGAGTGCCTCTACTGGGTTGTAGGAGGTCCCAGGGTAAGCAGAGTGCCTCTACTGGGTTGTAGGAGTAACATCTTCTTCCGGCTCTGCTACATGCTTACAGTGGGAGGCGTGGATCCAGGTGTTTCCCTAAGCTTTTTACTGCCGTTGGGGTGGTGAGGGTGATCTGATGTGGTCTTTTCCACCTGGCTTCCAAAGGTTCTTTACCTCTGTTGTTTCTCCTGACCATTACCCAATCTCCAGGTTGGAGATTGTGATGGGGACGGTCGTCTGGGCGAGTTTGGGCAGCAGAGACCCGTGAGTGAACAGCACGAATACAGTTAGTCAGTACTTCATCATAGTGTCATCCAACAAATGCAGATCTGGGACTGCAGCTGGTGGTGACACAGGGGTTGTCATGGGACGGGCCATCAGAAACTTTTCCTGACTGGGGTGGAACGCATTGAAAACTGAGTAGCGCATCCACACAGATAAGTCCTGTTTGGGCACATATTTTTGCCAGTTTATTTTTCAGAACGCCATTATAGCGTTCCACAAGTCCAGAACCTTCCGGGTGAGACAGTACATAAAAATATCTTAACTTGCGTCAGGTCTCACAGTTCTTTCTTTATCTTCGACTTGAAATGTTAACCCCAATCGCTATCTAAACTTTATTGTACATATTGTTACATATTGTGCAACAATATGTAACAGGCATTTAGGCACAGTCTTTGCTTCCTCATTAGATGTGGGGAAGGCTTCAATCCATTTTAAGTGGCTGTCAACCATTACCAACATCTCTTTTTTTCTTTTAAAGGCAGGCGTGTGAACAAAATCAATTTGCATATTTACCAAAGGGCCCCAGGGGACTGGTAGTCTTGACAAATAGGTTGGTACTTCCTTTCCTGCGGTGATCTTGACAAATTAAACATTGGGCACATTCTTTTCTACAGCCACCACCATTGCCCCTTTGGACACTTGACTCACACTGTGTACTTGTGTGTGAGTAGCTCACCCGCCCCCTTCCTGTGTGCTTTCTTCACAGTTCAGGGGCAGCGCTCTGTCTCTCTCCTTCTCGCCCATCCAAATCAGAACTAATCAATGAATTATAAAGGTAAAGAAAAAAAGGTGATATTTGTTTCAACAACAATACACTTCCTCATACTTATCAGCGTTTACATATTATATTTAAATATACTGATCTTTCTAGTGAGGGTGACCTCGTCAGAACAGAGGTCATTCAAAACCTTCCAGTGAGTCTGTTCTTTCCCTTTTCTTTCCCTGTACTTCAGACTTATTGTTTTAAAACATGTTAAATATTATCTATACCAGGTTTACATTGGGTGTTTCAGTACATTTCTCAACTTAAATGTGTGCAACCAAAATTCCGACAATAGATACTTCAGAAAATGTCCTTTGTGTGCCCTTTAAGGTATTTTGGTATTTGGTATTTTATTAGGATCCCCATTAGCTGTTGGAAAAGCAGCAGCTACTCTTCCTGGGGTCCACACAAAACATGAAACATAATACAGAATGACTAAGTACATGTTTTGGTGCATCATTTCTAACCCGTGAAGAACCCACTAAAACCAAATAGAAAACCCCACACAATAAATCAGACACAGTATTAACAGCACTAACAAATATTCATAAGTATAGACGGTTGGTTTGTGTGTGTATGCAGGTGTGTGTGTGTGCGGTAAAACATAGGGCAAAAACAAACAAATGGCCAGGCCTTACTTCATTTGGGAGCTCCTTTAACAGCCGGATCCAGGTACCTTTATACTTTATAGTACTGCAGAATTTCACTAACTGCTTTCCCAAGGCACCTGCCTCAGAAAACACTACAAAGGAAGAAATACAGAATAATTTTAAAACTCATCAGAAAACTTGGTAGTGGTCCAGAAAGAGAAAATAAACATGTAATTAATTTTCACTATTCTACATCTTAATCAATCCTAAAAATGCAATTTGTGGTACTACTATGCCTATCTACCTCCCTCTCATTTTCAATCGAGCTCACTGCATTTTGGGGAGGAAGCCTCGATAAAAACATGCATACTACATATAATCATACTGGAGACCCAGATGATACAGGGTCCCATTATGCGAAATAGGAATCTTCTAAAGTAAACAATCCCAGAGCCCCTTTCTTGTAATATTATCATCTAGACCTGTTGAATTGACATATGGCTTGTGTTCTGTACTTTCTGTCCCTGGGACATCAACTAGTCAAAATATGAAACCTGTTGTTCAACAAATCTGCTAGGGCCTTCAGAAAGTTGGTGCTGGTTTATCAGCTCTTTCATACTAAAAAATGTATTTGTATCTACTCACTTCAATTTTGGACAGTGTTCCACGTAATACAGAGTGTTTTTAGATGACGTTACCTTCTTATTTACTTATTCAAACTCTATCGAATTGAGAAATAATTGGAAATTGTCAAATGTATCCTATTCTATTATTCATACCTCTGTTCCAAATTTTTCCACTGTGTCCCTTACAGCCTGTTTGAGTTCACTCACTGTTAATGGCCGCTTATCTATCCGGCCACAGGAAGCTTATGTTTAACCCAAACACCAGACGGCAGCCTCTAATTCAATATCAGTCCCAAGGCTCAATCCCTCTGTTCGCAATGGCAACCAAATGCTGTTCACACTCATATTTTTCATGTGACCTTGTAGTGAAACTGTAGCTCTTCAAATTACAAAAATATTGCATTAATAGAGTGCTATCTGAAAGCTACTAATAACATATTACCATTCACCATACTGTCAACACTCATTACATTTGATAGACCATGAGTACCATGAATCTTTCCATTATCATTGTCTTTACTTTCACTAGTCTCCATGTCTGTTTCCTTCAACTAGGACCCTTCTACTCTTTCCAATAGGAAAACCCTCTCAATCACTACTACTAATACACACGGATCACTCTCAAACAATGTTCTGCAAAACAGATATGATAACTTCTGTTCACCGGGATGCCACTTTCCCCTTTTACTTTCTCCTTATTGGAAGGCATTGTTTGTATTTTAGTCTACCCTAACAATATTATATTTCTTATCAATTTCCGTTGGATATTCACTTTATTTTGAGAGTAATATTCAATGTGCCCAAATTATAAAAATTCATCAGCCAATTCAGAAGGGGATAGATAAACTTTGGGTGAGCTTGTTTTTTAAGGTAGCTCTCGGGACCAGAGGCATTGATGGAGGAGTCAGGGATGCAAATCAATCCCAGAACAACAGCAAAGGACCTTGTGAAGATGCTGGAGGAAACAGGTACAAAAGTATCTATATCCACAGTAAAACTAGTCCTATATCGACATAACCTGAAAGGCCGCTCAGCAAGGAAGAAGCCACTGCTCCAAAACTGCCATAAAAAAGCCAGACTACGGTTTGCAACTGCACATGGGGACAAAGATCGTACCTTTAGGAGAAATGTAATCTGGTCTGATGAACCAAAAATAGAACTGTTTGGCCATAATAACCATCATTATGTTTGGAGGAAAAAGGGGGAAGTTTGCAAGCCAAAGAACACCATCCCAACCGTGAAGCACAGGGGTAGCAGCATCATGTTGTGGGGGTGCTTTGCTGCAGGAGGGACTGGTGCACTTCACAAAATAGATGGCATCATGAGGGAGGAAAATTCTGTGGATATATTGAAGCAACATCTCAAGACATCAGTCAGGAAGTTAAAGCTTGGTCGCAAATGTGTCTTCCAAATGGACAATGACCCCAAGCATACTTCCAAAGTTGTGGCAAAATGGCTTAAGTACAACAAATTCAAGGTATTGGAGTGGCCATCACAAAGCCCTGACCTCAATCCCATTGCAAATTTGTGGGCAGAACTGAAAAAGCGTGTGTGAGCAAGGAGGCCTACAAACCTGACTCAGTTACACCAGCTCTGTCAGGAGGAATGGGCCAAAACTCACCCAACTTATTGTGGAAGCTTTGTGGAAGGCTACCTGAAACGTTTGACCCAAATTAAACAATTTAAAGGCAATGCTACCAAATACTAATTGAGGTAAACTTCTGACCCACTGGGAATGTGATGAAAGAAATAAAAGCTGAAATAAATCATTCTCTCTACTATTATTCTGACATTTCACATTCTTAAAATAAAGTGGTGATCCTAACTGACCTAAGACAGGGAATTTTTACTTGGATTAAATGTCAGGAATTGTGAAAAACTGAGTTTAAATGTATTTGGCTAAGGTGTATGTAAACTTCCGACTTCAACTGTAGACAGGTGTGTACCTTTCTAAATCATGTCCAATCAATTGAATTTACCACAGGTGGACTCCAATCAAGTTGTAGAAACATCAAGGATGATCAATGGCAACAGGATGCAACTGAGCTCAATTTTGTGTCTCATAGCAAACGGTCTGAGTACTTATGTAAATAACTTTTTCTTTTTTATAAATTAGCAAAAAATTCTAAAAACCTGTTTTCTTTTTGTCACTATGGGTATTGTGTGTAGATTGCTGAGGATTTGTTTTATTTAATCCATTTTAGAATAAGGCTATAACGTAACAAAATGTTCAAAAAGTCAATGGGTCTGAATACTTTCTGAATGCACTGTATATATTATATTTGTATTTAATTGTAGGGAATCCAATTCCTACTTGCAGGCCTGCTAATATGCTGTTCCAATAGTATTTTTCAAGTCATTGTAGGTAAACCCATCCCTACCCATCAGTTCTACCAAATTTCTATTAACATGTTACATGTGCAACCAGAGGGGAAGAAATTCTAGATCACCTGTACTCCACACACAGAGACGCGTACAAAACTCTCCCTCGCCCTCCATTTGGTAAATCCGACCACAACTCTATCCTCCCGATTCCTGCTTTCAAGCAAAAAATTTAAGTAGGAAGCACTCTGTCAATAAAAAAGTGGTCAGATGAAGCAGATGCTAAACTACAGGACTGTTTTGCAGTCACAGACTGGAACATGTTCCGGGATTCTTCCGATGGCATTGAGGAATACACCACATCAGTCACTGGCTTTATAAATAAGTGCATCGAGGACGTCGTCCCCACAGTGACTGTACGTACATATCTCAACCAGAAGCCATGGATTACAGGCGACATTCGCACTGAGCTAAAGGGCAGAGCTGCCTCTTTCAAGGTGCGGGACTCTATCCCGGAAGCTTACAAGAAATCCTGCTATGCCCTGCGATGAACCATCAAACAGGCAAAGCGTCAATACAGGGCTAAGATTGAATCATACTACACCGGCTCCGACGCTCGTCTTATGTGGTAGGGCTTGCAAACTATTACAGACTACAAAGGGAAGCACAGCCTCGAGCTGCCCAGTGACACGAGCCTACCAGACGAGCTAAATCACTTCTATGCTCGCTTTGAGGCAAGCAACACTGAGGCATGCATGAGAGCATCAGCTGTTCTGGACGACTGTGTGATCACGCTCTCCGTAGCCGACGTGAGTAAGACCTTTAAACAGGTCAACATACACAAGGCTGCGGGGCCAGATGGATTACCAGGACGTGTGCTCCGGGCATTTGCTAACCAACTGGCAGGTGTCTTCACTGACATTTTCAACATGTCCCTGATTGAGTCTGTAATACTAACATGTTTCAAGCAGACCACCATAGTTCCTGTGCCCAAGAACACAAAGGCAACCTGCCTAAATGACTACAGACCCGTAGCACTCACGTCCGTAGCCATGAAGTGCTTTGAAAGGCTGGTAATGGCTCACATCAACATCATTATCCCAGAAACCCTAGACCCACTCCAATTTGCATACCGCCCAAACAGATCCACAGATGATGCAATCTCTATTGCACTCCACACTGCCCTTTCCCACCTGGACTAAGGAACACTTATGTGAGAATGCTATTCATTGACTACAGCTCAGCGTTAAAAACCATAGTACCCTCAAAGCTCATCACTAAGTTAAGGATCCTGGGACTAAACACCTCCCTCTGCAACTGGATCCTGGACTTCCTGACGGGCCACCCCCAGGTGGTGAGGGTAGGTAGCAACACATCTGCCACGCTGATCCTCAACACTGGAGCCCCCCAGGGGTGCGTGCTCAGTCCCCTCCTGTACTCCCTAATCACACACGACTGCATGGTCAGGCACGACTCCAACACCATCATTAAGTTTGCAGACGACACAACAGTGGTAGGCCTGATCACCGACAACGACGAGACCGCCTATAGGGAGGAGGTCAGAGACTTGGCCAGGTGGTGCCAGAATAACAACCTATCCCTCAACGTAACCAAGACTAAGGAGATTATTGTGGACTACAGGAAAAGGAGGACAGAGTACGCCCCCATTCTCATCGACAGGGCTGTAGTGGAGCAGGTTGAGAGCTTCAAGTTCCTTGGTGTCCACATCACCAACAAACTAGAATGGTCCAAACACACCAAGACAGTTGTGAAGAGGGCACGACAAAGCCCATTCCCCCTCAGGAAACTAAAAAGATTTGGCATGGGTCCTGAGATCCTCAAAAGGTTCTACAGCTGCAACATCGAGAGCATCCTGACTGGTTGCATCACTGCCTGGTACGGCAATTGCTTGGCCTCCGACCACAAGGCACTACAGAGGGTAGTGCGTACGGCCCAGTACATCACTGGGGCTAAGCTGCCTGCCATCCAGGACCTCTACACCAGGCGGTGTCAGAGGAAGGCCCTAAAAATTGTCAAAGACCCCAGCCTTAGACTGTTTTCTCTACTACTGCATGATGGCAAGCGATACCGGAGTGCCAAGTCTAGGACAAAAAGGATTCTCAACAGTTTTACCCCCAAGCCATGAAGACTCTGAAACAGGTAATCAAATGGCTACCCGGACTAATTGTCCATTGTGCCCCCCCCCCCCCCCAGATATGCACAGTCACTTTAACTATACATTCATGTACATATGTACATACTATCTCAATTGGCCCGACCAACCAGTGCTCCCGCACATTGGCTAACCGGGCTATCTGCATTGTGTCCCGCCACCCGCCACCACCACCCGCCACACCCTCTTACGCTACTGCTACTCTCTGTTCATATATATGCATAGTCACTTTAACCATATCTACATGTACATACTACCTCAATCAGTCTGACTAACCGTGTCTGTATGTAGCCTCGCTACTTGTATAGCCTCTCTACTGTATATAGCCTCGCTACTTTTTTCACTGCCTTTTTACTGTGTTTTTATTTCTTTACTTACCTATTGTTCACCTAATACCTTTTGCACTATTGGTTAGAGCCTGTAAGTAAGCATTTCACTAAGGTCTACACCTGTTGTATTTGGCGCACGTGACAAATAAACTTTGATTTGATTATTGGAGACACTTAATGTAAATCAGTTTCGTTAGATTTACTCTCTGGAACAATTTCTTAGATCCTGAACCTATTTCCTCAGGTTCTCTAAATCCGTTTCCTTAGGTTTTACTGTTCCCCCATTGTCAGTGTGTCACGGCTGGACAGGAGAGGACCAAGGTGCAGCGTAGTGAGCGTACATTTTCTTTTATTTAATCAAAATGACGCCGAACAAAACAATAACACTACAAAAACAAACCGTGAAGCTCAAAGGCTATGTGCCCAAACAAAGTCACCTTCCCACCAAGACAGGTGAAAAAAGAGCTACCTGAGTATGGTTCTCAATCAGAGACAACGATAGACAGCTGCCTCTGATGAGAACCACACCCGGCCAAACACAAAGAAATAGAAAACATAGAACATAGAATACCCACCCCAACTCACGCCCGACCAAACCAAATAGAGACATAAAAAGGATCTCTAAGGTCAGGGCGTGACACAGTGTTAACTCTGGATCAATTTCCTTAGATCCTCTTAACCAATTTCCTTAGGTTATACTGTTCACTGGCCAGATTCATTATTATAGGTGAATAGTTCTGCCAAATTGAACCCCAAAATGTCATGGAAGAGATCTTTTCACATCAAGGCTTGGCTAGAAAACAGACGTCCCTCACAGATTTTTTAATAAGGTCTCTTACCTTTTGTGGCCAGAGGGTTGTCTGGTTCCAAGCCAAGAGAATAGATCAAAAAGTCAGGTCGCTCTCATCCGGGTTACGGCACCAAATGTTGTGGAAAGTTCCATTCAAAGATTAGGCAGAGACTAATTTAGTTCTATAATGGTGAATCTTTAATACAAGCTGCTGATAGGTAATTCCTCTGATCTCAGTCAGGGAAGGAGCTGGAAGAGTAAATGGTTACATGCCCTTATATAGTGAGAGGTGATAAAACAATCATATTGTTACACAAGTTATTTTATAGAAACAACAGTTCCAGAACACAAATGGCCTTGTGTTAGGGTGCAAACATAACAGGCGTCTATAAACATAACATCACAGTCCAACACAGAACAGAGCATAACCCTTGAGAAGTTACAACAGCTCACCCCAATTCTGCCACAACAAAGTCCTAATAGACAAGGAAACAACACAATACAAATAAATATGAATGTATCCATTCCCTCAGGTGCCGGCAGATATAGGGCATACCAAATAAGGAAAAACTACCGGTATGTACAGTGCAAGTACTGTAAGGTGTACTTTTCTCAGAGGTGGGTCAATGCCGTATGTTCCAATGGCAATTAAATGTATTCTGAGTGACAGTTTAAATAGTGTGAATAATGTTGTGTAGTCTATAGTTTTGCTTACAGGTGCTGGTGTGTCGATGCTGGTGTGTTGTGCAGCATGGAGGCCCTCTTTCATCAGACAGGTGAGGCTGTAGAAGTCATGTTCCTGGTTGATCTCAAACAGTCCTAGCATCCTCCTGTACCTCCTCAGACCCCACCAATGCCTCCACCTGGCTGTCCCAGAGTGAGGCAGACCCCTCCTCTTCTCCATCTGACACACACACACACACACACACACATACACACACACAAACTCAACTCACAGTCACCACAAAGGAAACACATAAACCAAGCCACAGCAAACACAGGTGGATCTACACTCAGTGTACAAAACTTTATGAACACCTGCTCTTTCCATGACAGACTGACCAGGTGAAAGCTATGATCCCTTATTGATGTCACTTGTTAAATCCACTTCAATCAGTGTAGATGATGGGGAGGAGACAGGGTAAAGAAGGATTTTTAAGTGTTGAGACAGTTGACACATGGATTGTGTATGTGTGCCATTCAGAGGGTGAATGGGCAAGACAAAATATTTAAGTGCCTTTGAATGGTGTACGGAAGTAGGTGCCAGGCGCAGCGGTTTGAGTGTGTTCAGAACTGCAACGATGCTGGGTTTTTCCACAATCAACAGTTTCTTGTGTGTATCAAGAATGGTCCACCACCCAAAGGACATCCAGCCAACTTGACACAACTGTGGGAAGCATTGCAGTCAACATGGGCCAGCATCCCTGTGGAATGCTTGACACCTTCTCCAAGCCCCGATGAATTGAGGCTGTTCTGAGGGCAAAGGGGGTTGCAACTCAATATTAGGAAGGTGTTCCTAATGTTTTCTACACTCAGTGTATATTGTATAGCTCAATTTCAAGTTAGAGAGTTTATTTTATTTGAATAAATTGGAAATATATCTTGTCTTTTAGGTATAACATGGACACAATTATATTCATTACGCTCAGACATTGCTAACTGTTGTAACTGACAAACGCTGATAGCCACCCACTAGGCAGAAACTGGTTGAATCAACGTTATTTACAGATCATTTCAACCAAAAATATTTTATGACACTGAGTCAACATGGAAAACTTATAGGATTTGCAAAAAATCATCAACGCAATGAAATTATGTCTTCTTTCACCTATCTTTCAACCTAAATCATTTTTTTTTGTTGATTTCACTTTGAATTCCCATTAATTGACAACTCAAGCAAATGTAAATCAAAAATAGATGTTGAACTGATGTCTGTGCCCAGTGTTCACGGCAGTTCTTACCTTAACCTAGTTTCCTGATGTTGTCTTATCTTTTGATGCCTTCCTGTACAAGGGATATACCTGAATTCTGTGAAAATCATTGGAGATGTATTTGAAGTCTATTCATAATTTTCATATAAAGAAAATAAGCACATTTTCGTGACAATGGTCGATCTTCTTTTACCTATTTTTCCAGTCCAGAGAAGTAATGCAAGATTCTACACCTGCAGTGCAGAGGCTCAAAAGGTGTGTGCAGTGATGTGCTCTGGTTAAATAAAAAGTAAATAAAAAAAATTAAGTGAGGGCATCAACTTACCTCCCATTGTAGTGACTTATACAGGGGACTGACAACTTGGTTTGAACCTGTTGTTTCAGGGCATGAGGGCAAGCACACTACCTTATGAACCTCTACAAAAACAAAGCTGAATAAACAAAGAACCCACTCATCGTTTCAACGTCATTTGTCAACCTATTATGACGTGGAATCTACATGGAAAACACATTTGGATTTGCAAAAAGTCATCAATCAGTACTGTTTTCATCTAAATTCAACCAGTGTTGTAAATATTCCAATTAGGGTGAAACTTCAATGAGTTAGCTAGCTAGGACGCTTTAGGATTGGCACAAGACGAGCAGTGCACCAGGCCCATGTCGTTAAACCATCAAGCAATCCGTCTGTTAA
Organism: Salvelinus sp. IW2-2015; assembly: GCF_002910315.2. Classification (NCBI taxonomy): domain Eukaryota; kingdom Metazoa; phylum Chordata; class Actinopteri; order Salmoniformes; family Salmonidae; genus Salvelinus; species Salvelinus sp. IW2-2015. The sequence goes on from NC_036872.1 coordinate 12,069,920, forward strand.
CTGATCATCACTGAGCGCATGCCCTCTATATGAAATACCCATGACCAACAGTAGCCAATAGGATTACACACAAATGTGCGCACACACACACACACACACACACACACACACACACACACACACACACACACACACACACACACACACACACACACAGGGTGAGCACAGAGGTGCAATGATTGTACAATCGCTACACTCACTACCTCCCTTTGCTGTGCTGAGTCCCTTCGGCACCAAAAAGAGTAGAAAGTAGTCCTATGCTAAACATAACACCATAGTAACAAAAGCCATGTCATGACCTATACTGTGCTAGAGCAATAAACTCAACAAAAAAATTCAGTTTTAACTGTCACTATCCATACGGGTAACTTGGCAGGTATTTAGTTCTCTGAACACATCGAGGATGAGGACTTTTTTGTTGTTGAGTTTGCACACCTCAGACCCTCCTGGCTTGGGATTTCTACCATCCCCAGTCCCTGCAGAGCAGTGGCAATCTTACTGTGCAGGTCCTCTCTAGGCAGCGCATCGCTGCCTTGTAGCTTGCCTGGTTCTGGACCTGATCACACAGGCTCTGTGTAGCTTGCCTGGTTCTGGACCTGATTCACCCACAGGCTCTGTGTAGCTTGCCTGGTTCTGGACCTGAATCACACAGGCTCTGTGTAGCTTGCCTGGTTCTGGACCTGATCACACAGGCTCTGTGTAGCTTGCCTGGTTCTGGACCTGATCACACAGGGTCTGTGTAGCTTGCCTGGTTCTGGACCTGATCACACAGGCTCTGTGTAGCTTGCCTGGTTCTGAACCTGATACACAGGCTCTGTGTAGCTTTGCCTGGTTCTGGACCTATCACACAGGCTCTTGTGAGCTTGCCTGGTTCTGGACCTGATCACCACAGGCTCCGTTGTAGCTGGCCTGGTTCTGGACCTGCTCACACAGGCTCTGTGTAGCTTGCCTGGTTCTGGACCTAATCACACAGGCTCTGTGTAGCTTGCCTGGTTCTGGACCTAATCACACAGGCTCTCCAGCCACAGACCCATTATGGCCATCTGAGGAATGCCAGATGTTGTCGTTGCTGTAGTGGTCAGGGGTGTGGTCAGCAATGTGGTCGATGTTCTGGGCGGTCTGGTCGATGGCGGTCTGTTTGAGGGCGTTGTGGTTGATCGGGTCGTCAGCGTCCTGGTTGACAGCGGTGTGGTCGTTGGCACTATAGGAGGTGGCGGTCTGGACAGTCTGATCAAAGGTGGTCTGGGCATTCTGGTCAGTGGCGGTCTGGGCATTCTGGTCAGTCTGGGCAGTCTGGTGGTGGGCAGTCTGGGCATTCTTGTCATTCTGGTCATTCTGGGCGGTCTGGTCATTCTGGGCGGTCTGGTCATTCTGGGCGGTCTGGTCATTCTGGGCGGTGTGGTCGGTCTGGTCGGTCTGGTCGGTCTGGGCGGGCTGGTGCGTCTGGGCGGTCTGGTCATTCTGGGCGGTCTGGTCAGTCTGGGCGGTCTGGTCAGTCTGGTCGGTCTGGTCGGTCTGGTCGGTCTGGTCAGTCTGCACGCAGCCTCAGTGTGCTCATTGTCTATGTAACTAGATGGACTGGCTAGTAAGCGGACTGGAAAAAAAAGTATGTTTTTAGCCTGCTATGCTAGCATCACAGAGCACTTGCTAAATTAGCTTGCTAGCTAACAGCGATTCATCCCTGAACAATGACTCCTACTGGTATGAGGGGTAATGCACTTCAGTGAGAACAAGTTTACCATCCAGATGCATGTCTGGGTAACGTTACCCTGCTTAACTTTGAAAATAAGCTGTGTTGGTTTCAGCATTAATGTAAACACCTTTAGGCATTGATCAGCTTCCAAACTCATTTGCGTAGACTACCTAAATAACATTGAATAGTTGATGGCATGATGTTGAAACAATGACGTTGATTCAGATTTTCATTGAATTTAAATTGACATTTGACCCTAATTTCAATGTTTACAACACTGGTTGAAATGAGATTTAAAAAAACAAAAACACATGTGCTCAATGGGAAGTCTGTCTTCTGCACTATTATTTTCACAATCCATTTGAAATTTGTTGAATAGTTTTAATCTATCCAGTCCCTGTCCCAGCTGTGTTTTCAATACCCCCATACACTAGCCTACTCTGTCTGGCTTTGCCTCCCTCCATCCAGCTGAAAAGTGTAACGCTGCAACAATTGCTCATTATATGGGGGAATCATTCAATGTATGATTCTATGTATGAGGGTCGATGTAATACACCATACAGAAGTAGTCTAAAACAAATTGTGTGCATGGGTTTGTGTGTGTGGTGTCAATGGTCATTTATGTGGTCTGGGAGCAGAGTGAGCTTTGTGAACCGCCTGGAATGCGTCAGCAGTTGGGCTCTAATGAGTTTGTCAGTGGCATTGTGCTGCTACATTACAAATGGCTGCCTTAATGAACCTTCCTAAACAGACAACTAGCTCGAGGTCTACACTTCAACATTGTCAAGATGAGGTTTCAAATGGTTCTCTTGACTTTATCCATCTGCTTTGGTGCCGTTTCATCGTCTCCCTCCATGTCCAACCCTTTGCCCTCGGACTTGAAGAGAAAGACAGGCTGTTTAAAAATGAGTAACTGTAGATGCATCATGAAGGACGGCTCAGGGGTGATAAACCTGGTAGCCATGGCGGATTCAGACGGATTCTTGGGACACCTAAAGCCTGTGCCCTCGGAGAACGCACCACCAGATGCAGAAATCCTCCTCTCCTTCAGCCCCTGTCAACCGTTCTCTGAGCCAGAGGACCTCGCAGGGACAGACTGCACAGATGTGGCTGCCTGTTTGACAGTCAGGTATGTACTTTTTTGTTAATCTTAACAGCAAAAAAAAAAAACACAGTAGTGGCAGTCTTTTGTTTTGGACAATATTACATTCTGCGAAGCATCGATATAGGCCTAAGTATTTACAAAGGATCCCAAAGATTAATCAAATGATTCATTTACTGAGCAGGTTTTACAGAAATAACAGATACATCAGTCATTACATAAACTATGGGAGACATGAGGGCAACGAATTCCATTACAACAACAGCTTGCAGACACTGTCTGTTTCATATTCTGGTAAGCAGAAGTGTAAATCAGAAGCGTCATTATTATTGTGGTCCGTGCGCTCAACATTGATATCACCTTTCCCTTTCTCTAGTCCTAGAGTACACCCAACCCCTGACAGTAGTACACTACCGTTGTAGTCCCAACAGATCCACTTCTTTCGCCCTACACTTTAATGGAGACATTCCCCTGCAAATCTGGGTGGAGAGTCCCTGTGCATGTCCAAACGCCTGTGCCCTGGGGGACGTGGGTCCTGGCACCATCTTCCTCATCATCCTCTCCCTCAGCGCCACTGCCTACTTTATCCTGGGTAAATACAGTGTATCCACATGTAGATACAGACTGGTGACAGCAGGTGCCTTACTATATTACCGTGTGCCCTCTTGAGCCCCTTCTAACCTCTCCTCTGTGCTCCTTCCCTCTCTGTGCTCCTTTCTACAGGGTCCTGTGCTTTGCGGCCATTCAGGGCAGGCAGTGGAGTGCAGATCGCTCCAGAGGAAAGTCTGTGGTGCATGCTCTGTTACATGTTCACTGAACGCAGAGGGGGTAGGAGGAGAAGATACATCTCCCTGCAAGAGGAAACCCTGTGAAGCATGGGATATCGGATAAATGGGGAATGAGAAAGTGGAAGATGACACAAAGCTACTGCATATGAAATGACGCTGAGGGAAACTTGGGCTTGAGATCGATTATATTTCCAATGATTTGACTGATATAGAAAATCATGTCTCCTGCATGTATATGTTAATGAGTGGGGTTAATAGCAGTGGGATAGCATTGAACAGCATAACTAAGAACCAGACTAACATTTTAAACAAAGTTATTGCTCCATTTAGTTTAATAAAGATTGAAAACAGAAGAAAAAAAATCAAATACATTTTTATTGTTCATGAAACATTTAGGGAGGATCACAAAAATAGACTAGAATTACTGTTCATTTTAAAATCTAGTATACATGTGCATTTGTTAAAATGACAATCTAAGATTAATAAATGTTTTAACAAGATTAGACAAAATGCTAATTTATGTGTAGGACACTGGGGTTGTGTGTATAGCTTAAACCCCTCTTCAAATAGGAAATAAGAACGGGAAAAAAAAAGAATTCAATCTAAAGTGCTGTCGCAATGAACGTCACACATCACCTGAGACCATTCAATGTAAACCCAGCTGTGCTCAATATTAGCCCATGTGATAACTGATATTTTGTACATAATGCACAGCAATAAATACAGAATCTCATTTAAGACATTCATAGGCAGACAACTGACAGATAATATGTATCAGCACATTGCAAAATGTTAACTCTGAACAAGTGTATCAAACCTCCAAGAATTCAGTCCATAACAGCTCTATTAGTCACATATGACAGAAAAAGTATATCCCAGTTTACATTCAGATATGTAGGAAAACAATTTGTTCTGTATTTTTCAACATCACTGAGAATGTAATTCTATAAAAACAATAAACAGGGAACCTTCCAAACCTGTAGTGCTTGATAAATTCCATTTAAAAAATCTAACAAACCAGCAAGCTGGTTGGAAAAACAAACAAATGATGAATGATCCTTCATAAGATAATAATGTTTGAAGACATCTGCCAGTGTAAAAGACTGCTGAATATGTATAGTCAAGTCTGGCCCCTAGCTTCTTACCCCTTTGGTGTTTGCAGATCTGAGAGAATCAGACAGTACCAAATAGCCATCTAATGGGTTTAGAACTTATAGCATATAAAACTTCCCCCATATTACTACACCTACCCAGTTACTTGAGATCTGTACACACTAAAAATGACAGGCTAGGACCTACCAGTTTTTTGGGGACATGATTGAAGATCAGAGACTGATCCCTCAGCAGGCCATTTCTTCACAAGGGGGCGCCAGAGTACTACAATCTAAATGGGATTGAAACCAGTCAGACCTTGCTGAGAACTTTCCCTCTTCTCCATCACCAGCTCTCCAATAGTGACTAGCACTGTCATCACAGAGATGATCTGGTGCTTTGGGTCATGTATGAGAAAAATACATTCTAAAGTAGCGCATATAATGTGTATTGTGTATTTTCTTTACAGTATTACATTTGTCCAATCGTTATTTCTCAATATTTGTGGAAAGGCTGAGGATAGAGAAATGCATGATGTCACTTCCTGATCAACAGGACAAGAAATATACCATGGAAACAAAGATACTGCAACAACATACAGCTGAAATGAGTTCAGACTTAAGCCACATCTTCTGGGGGTACAACACATTAGAAATAAAGTGCAAAATGACCAGACAAAAACTGAACAGTTTACAATCAATCAGACCCCATAGGGTAAACAGATCCACAACTAAACATGAAAACTGTGCGGTACAGTCCTCCTCTCATGGCAACCAGCTCAGCTGGTGCTCCAGGATGACTACCATATGTTTCTAGAGTTAGTCCACAAGCTTGACCACAGAGGCCTCAACTTAAACTCACATCTTCACCAGTCCTAATGGCTCTCAATCACAACGGGCTCATAGACACCGGCGGACACCCTGAAAGAACGAAAAGTAGGAGAGTAAGAGGTGTGTGTGTGTGTGTGTGTGTGTGTGTGTGTGTNACATCTACTAGTGTAAAAGTATGCTGAATATGTATGCCCAAATCTGAGAACACCACCTAGCTTCTTACCTCTGGTGTTTGCACCAAATAACCATCAAATGGGTTTAGAACTTATAGCATATAAAACTTCCCAAAACTGCTACACCTATCCAGTTCCTTGAGATCTGTAATTACAAAATAATGGACAGAATAGGAGATGTCTGTATTTGGGAACATAATCCTCACTCGTTTCCTTCTCAAACCCCATTGGAAGAGAAGGTCAGAAGGGAGGGACCTCTGGCTTTCTCATCCAATGGGTTTTGAGAAGGAAACGAGTGGAGAGGAAACTTGGGAGTATGCAATTGAGATAGTTGGTTGAAGGAAAGAGACTGATCGCTCAGTAAACCATTTCTCCACAAGGGAGAGCCAGAGTACTACAGTCTAAATTGGACAAACACCAGTCAGACAGTGCTGAGGACTTTCTCCATCACCAGGTCTCCTTCAGTAGTGACTAGACTAGCACGGTCATCACAGAGAGGATCTGGTGCCTTGGGTCATGTAAGGGAAAAATACATTACAAAGTAGCGTTTAATTTTTTTTTAGTACTTTAAAGAAAATACCAATACATTTGTCCGATAGTTATTTATTCATATTTGTGAAAACTGTGCGGTACGGTCCTCCTCATGGCTCACAGCTCAGCCAGTGCTCCAGGATGACTGCAATATATTTTTAGAGTTAGTCCACAAGCTTCATTGCAGAGGCCTCAATTAAAATTAATCTTCACCAGTCGTAATGGCTCTCTATCACAACTTGCTCATAGACACCCACACACACCCTGAAAGAATGAAAAGTGGCAGAGTAAGACCTGTGTGTACGTTTGATGTATTACTATTGTGTGTGCGTGTACCCTTTCTGGTTTCTCACCTGTTACTGCGCAGTAAACCATTCAGGGATGTGGTGCCGTCTCTACTGACAAACAGTCGCAGGTTACTGTCTGAAGAGGAAACAATCACACCAAGAGAGAGCCAAATGAAACACAGTACAATAGAGGCAGTTATGTACAAAAGAGATTGCAAAAATGTGCTGGACAAGTGAAAGGGCAGGCTTCATACCTTCAGTGTTACTTATGTCACCAAAGTTCTGGCTCTGGACGATCTTTTCAACTATATCGTCAGCATCGATGCGGGTGTCATTCACCCAGGAGGGATGGCTCTCCACAGAATCCTGCTTCCTCCTGTCACAGGGTGAAGGGGAAAGGTCCAGTCATTCAACAGCAAGGTGACAAACAGCAGTCATACAAAGAACAATATCAGTAGTGTTTCACTGATGGATTGGAGTGTTTCATAGATTGTCAAAACAGACACATTGGGCTAAACACATCTGGTGGGTGGGAGATAGGTCTTGCCTGGGGGGTCTGTTGGATGGCAGGATGGGTCGTGGGGGGCGAGGGGGTCTCTCTGGCCGGCAGATGTCGCTCTCCCTCTCTGGGGGGGTGTCTACGGTCACACTCAGGCCCCCAGAGGTGCTGCTTCCTGTGGAGGTGTTCCTCCGGTGTGTGAGATCAGACAGACTGGAGGAGCAGGAGTGCTCTGTGCTGTAGCCTGCGGAACAAGAGTTTACATTACTGCCATTGGTGCAATTACAGTAACAAAGAAATATGACCTCTGGAGAGGGAAGACGGGGAACAGGAATACACACCTGAGATCCTGCTCAGCTGGCTGGCGTAGCTGGAGTTGCGAGAGTGACCCGACTGGAACACTTCTCCTGGGCTGGCCACCTGGGTCTGGTCTGGCTCCTCTGGAAGTCCTGACACCAACCAGAACCACACCTCAATTAGTCAGTCCCTCACCATGTCTCCCAGACCTGGGTTAACTGTTTAGTGTTGATGAGATAATCATAAAACACCCACAGTTACCAGGTTTAATCAGATCCTTCTTGCATGTCATACCTGAGCTGATGACAGAGGGTCTGGGCTTCATGGACCGGCCCAAAGAAGGGGGCCGGTTAGGGGTTCCAGTGCCCTCACCCTTGCAGTCTAGCTGCAGGGTATGGTCCTGGCCTGAGATCGAGATGGACTTGGCTGTGCTGGGGGCGCTGCAAAAAACATGACTGGTCAGTCCACATGTTATACTGTGGGAAAAGTGGCGACAGCATCAGGTTTACTAAATGTATGATGATGAATGACAGATCAGAGATTTGAACATCTATCAGGTCACTCACGTTTTAAAGCACGGATCTCCAGAGAGGAGGGTCATCCCAATAGTCACCTTCAGAGAAGATCCAGACAAAGACAACTTTTATTACAATATAAAAAGTAAAAGACAGTGAGTCATGTTTGCAGGAGCTATATCAAAAGTTCTGCTGAGGTGCTGGGCATCAACAGCTCTGGGTGATCAGTTGTCATGTGTCCCAAGTGGTCCAGAGCCCCACCAATATCCAGGATATTTGCATGCAATTCTGGTATTTCATGTCACAACAAAACATATCAGTTAGCAAACATTGGTTATATATATTTTTTACATAGGTTGATCTAATAAAGCATACGTGGTTGCTTTCCGATTGCATTGTTGTTTTGGTAAATTTTTATTGAATAAGACTGCTCAAAAATGCAGCAGTTTCAGGCAGACAGAGAAAGCACAGAGCATAGGTATCGTTGGCACAGGGTGCGGTCACTCATGGGGTCACTACATCACCGCAGCACCTGCTGGGAGAGCTAGCCAGCAAAAGCCCCTCTTCGGTGCCCAGGGGCCAGGGTTCTGGTCTAGAAGCACAGTTTCAACTACTCCTACAGTTTTGCTTCGGTACTGCAGTTTAACTGACGCCCGGCAAAAGACAATTTCCATAGATGGAAGTCAGATTTGAAAATTCTTAATAAGACACTATAGTCATCACCTCTTTGCACAAAACATCCATTGAATTATTCAAATAATTGTCACTGAGGACGTTTATTAGAATTTTTTTAATCTCTCACAATTACAATTTTATATTCATCCAATGTCTGCCATGTTTTTGGATTCCGTGATTCCGTTGTTGCTGCTTGTGCTCGCCCAAAAAGGCTCTTTGACATTAGCAACCAGTGTTGCCAACTAATTTTCAGGGTAAGTTGCTAGAGGCAGGTTGATTTGTTGCTAAAAGTTGCTAAATGACATTGTGATGTCATTGCGTGATAACGTAAAACTGCGTCATTGCGTAGAATACACAATAACGTTACTCAAATTGACTGGCCATCTCAACGAAAAATATGATTTGACATTTGTTCAGGTACAGACTCCCACTCTTTTCTGTTCTTCTGGCTGTACAATTTTGATTGAGACATGTTGATTGATGTTGTAAGTTCTGTTCAAGATCAAACATTCGTGACCAACTATATTCATTGGGTTTGGCTCATCGAACCCGTACTACTGCTGCTGCAGTCAGCCAACAATGATTTGCAATTTGCTGCTGGCCTGCTGCTGCCTGTGCACGAGCTGAGCGCCTGCTGCTGACATCACTCACAATGCACTTTTGCAGCCAGGCACGTGAGTTGTGACAGAGAAAATCGTCTTTGTGTCATTTAGAGGGAAAATGCGTGCATTTTAGCATTTGAGTCATTTTTCAAAAGTTGCTAAAAGTTCTAAATAAATGTTTTAAAGTAGCTAAATTTGTTGCTAGGTGCTGTTTGAAAAAAAGAGTTGCCAGGGTAGTCTGAAAAGTTGCCAAATCTAGCAACAAAATTGGTAAGTTGGCATCACTGTTAACGACAGATAAATCAACGTCTTATGCCCGCCAACTTTGATTGGACTGATGTGTCAACTTCATAGCTAGAATGTTCACCAGAGCTGTTGCCAGAGAATTTAATGTTAATTTCTCTACCATAAGCCGCATCCAATTTTGTTTTAGAGAATTTTGCAACCGCAGACCACATGTAACCACGCCAGCCCAGGACCTCCACATCCGGCTTCTTCACCTGCGGGATGGTCTGAGACCAACCACCCGGACAGCTGATGAAACTGAGGAGTATTTCTGTCTGTAATAAAGCACCTTTCTGGGGAAAAACGAATTCTGATTGGCTGGGCCTGGCTCCCCAGTGGGTGGGCCTATGCCTTTGTTGCATGTTGACTTTATATTTTTGTTCAGTATATATTAGTTGTTCTGTTCAACCAAACCCAACCCTGAAAAGGTCCCAAGGTCAACAGTCGACTCCTATCCACCCAAGCTCAGTCACTTACCTTCAGTATGGAGTTGTCCTGTCTGGTATTCTTGGTGTCGTATCCCTCCAGTAGACAACAGCGCACCGCAGAGCCTGAGCCAGCGAACTCTGCCATGTTTAGGTCAGTAAAACCCAGCTGAGGGAGAGCAACAGTTACATTAAAGGTAGACTCAGCGATATGACGTAGATAAAGAAAGTAAACAGCATTGTGGGTCAAACTAAGAGTGCTGAAGAGTGAGGCTCAATTTCTCCGCTGTGTTGTTGCCCTGGCTACCACGCTGTGTACAGCGTGAAGCAAACCCGTGCACATGAGCCGAAACTGTGTGAGAGCAAGGTCTTGCATCTCGCTCATCTCAATATCTGCGGTGCTGCTTGTGGCAACGTCATTTCACTGAGTCTACCTTTAAGTACAGTAGTTTTAAACTTTCATATACTGTGACATACATGTAGCCATCTGGATGTAGAGACAGACTGTATATGCTCCAGACACTTAGCCCTACTGTTTCTCATTTTAATCTCAGGTTATCCAAGAGGAGATGACTCTCATTTCCCTTTCTCCAGGTTTCATTTCCTCGAAGCTACTGTTTACAGATGTGTGTATTTAAGGAAGCCTACTTCCAAGGAGGAAAGGGGTTATATTTAGCTTAAGGAAATCCAGAAGCAGAACGTGAGAAAACACAGGAAGGGTCCCTGGCAACCTGAGTGTGCATTCTCTGTAAACTTTCCCCATCTAACATGGTATAGTTTACATATGCTTATACAGGAGTGCCAAAGTTGTTGCTTGTGTTTGTAGAAGTGGGGTGACTAATGTTCCTGTTTAAATGGAGTAACAGGAGTGTTTGTGTGTGTTGACATCAGGCTACAGTAAATTGTTTAAATGTGTTTATGGATATAGGATGTAGTGCTCAGGAGGAGTGGGCTCTTACCTTTGAATACGTTTTTCCTCCTTTGAGTTCCTGTAGGGAAAACAGGAAGAGGGAGATGACTCCTGAGGATTTTGACAGTCAGGCATGCAGTGGAGTGTGTGTGTTCAGCACTGCTCTACCATCAGATTATAGAGGCTACAGAGAGTTAGGGGGTGTTAATTGTACATGGAAAGATGCATAATCCATTATTACATGCAGGAAACTGTAGCTCTGGATGTTCACAGAGATAACAGCATAGAGCTGTGTGTTGGTAAGAGAAAAGTCTCCAATCAGTCAACACAGACCTTCCGCACAGAAACCCGACAGATCGAGGGATCCAGCACTCCAGTCGTGGGGTTGGCACTCATTTTACACAAAAAGGTGAACCTCTTCTTCCATCGAACACAGTTCTCCTGAACCTCCACTCTGTGTGACAAGAGGACAGGGATCAACAAGGGGATGGCACTACAGCACAGATGCATCAATCTCAATAAAAAAGGAATCGGTTAACACGTCTGTTATTAGTGTCAAGAGAAATCGAAAGTGGAGAGTGAATGACAGTCATTACTGTTTGAGTGATCTCAAAAAAAGAAGTCACTAATTCAACGTAGCATATGACATCACTTGTGCATTTGGCCTCTCTTCAATGTCTTGCTCCAGTTTTAGAGAAAGTAAACTTGTTGTCGAGGAAACGGTGAACAATAATCTGCAGGCTTCTGTAAAAAGAAAGTTGATGTAATTAGGCCAGTGCCTGATGTCACCCTGTCCATTCATACGTTGAGGAAAATGGCTGAGAATACAGAGTGGTTGGCATAAAACATTCCTGGTGATAATCTACTTCCCATTTTAACATGCTTCAAACCCTCCTTCTCCCAACTGGACAGATGGACTGAGTGCAAGCTTTGACAGTACCACAGTCATGCCACGGCATGGACCCAGTATCCAGCCACTCAGAATGCACAGTAGAAACTGTAGTGAATTCAGTGCTTAATGTGGACTATGGAAAGAATAAATAACTTGCAGAGCAAGAGGAGCTAAATGTATAGGGCTAGATATGCATAACCCATCATCTTCAATGCAAACACACAGCCATGGTGGACAGATCAGCCTGGGTACTGTAGTGTGTACCACCTTCTGGGAGTGCTCAAACAATCAGGTATTACCAGACTGCAGTCAACTACACCAGAGGATACTCAGTGAAACATAACTATCCTTTAAAATTAGGCAAAACCCAAGCACCCTGTACAAGTGAGAAGGCAGTAAATGCAGCAGGCTTCCTGAGCGGTTGATCCAACAGAGAAGTAAAGTGCCTTCAGAAAGTATTCCCTTTACTTTTCCACGTTTTGTTGTGTTACAGACTGAATTTAAAATAGTTCAATTGAGATTTTGTGTCACTGATTTACACACAATACCCCACAACGTCAAAGAGGAATTTGTAAGGATTGACGCTGGAGACGAGAAGCAGGTACAGGGAGTGAACATTTAATAAACAATGGACATGAAACAGTACAGGAACAGCGTCTGGACGGGGGACAAAGGGGGGGAGAGAGGGCAGATCTAGGCCGTCGCGGGGAGGGGAGCCCACGACAACCCACCGAGGCATGAAGACCTCTCGAGCCAGGTAAGGTGTGGAAGCCCGACGTGCTAGCTGAGGCACCCCCGTTTCCATCGGCGACTGCACCCGGACCCGACATCACCAACCAAAACAAAAACCAAAAACTCCCAGATGCTTCCATTAGTGGCGTCAGCATTCTGTAACAATCAACGCTGGAGACGAGAAGCAGGTACAGGGTGTGAGCATTTAATAAACAACGGACATGAAACAGAACAGGAACAGCGCCTGGACAGGGGAAAAATAACGACATCAACGAAAATAATGCTGACACGGGGAACCAACTGAGGAACAGACAGATATAGACGAGGCAATGAACAAAGTAAAAGGAGTCCAGGTGAGACCAATATTGCGCAGCTGTGCGTAATGATGGTGACAGGTATGCGTAATGAAGGGCAACCTGGCACCCTCGAGTTCTGGAGTAAAAATGTGCTTAACAAATCACATAAGTTGCATGGACTCATTCCGTGTTCAATAATAGTGGTTAACATGATTTTTAAATGACTACACCATCTCTGTACCCCACACATACAGATAATTGTAAAGGTCCCTCAATCAAGGAGTGAATTTCAAATCACAGATTCAACCACAAAGACCAGGGAGGTTTTTCCAATGCCTAGCAAAGAACAGGTGTAGACCTTTCCATGAAACGCTTACAAGCCCTAAACCAAGAATGCAGTTAAGAAAAATTGAGTGTGTCACGTTCCTGACCTGTTTTATGTTCTTTTTGTATGTGTTTAGTTGGTCAGGGCGTGAGTTGGGGTGGGCATTCTATGTTTTGTGTTTCTATGTTTAGGTCACTTGTAATTAGCCTTATATGGTTCTCAATCAGAGACAGGTGTTTGACGTTTTCCTCTGATTGAGAACCATATATAGGTTGGCTGTTCACACTGTTTGTTTGTGGGTGATTGTCTCCTGTGTCTGTGTTTGTTTGCACCATACGGGACTGTTTCGTTCGTTCGTCGTTTTGTGTAGTCATTTTCCTGTTTGTGAGTTCATCGTGTTATGTAAGTTCTTATGTTCAGGTTCGTCTACTCCGTTTGTTGTTTTGTTTAGTTTCAAGTGAAGTTCGTGTTTTCGTCTTTACTAAAATAAATCATGTCATATCAAGACGCTGCATTTTGGTTTAATCCCTGCTCCTCCTCTTCGGATGAAGAGGAGGAGGAACGCCGTTACAGAGTGGTTGCGTTATGCAAAGAAATAAAAGTTTTGTCCTGAATACAAAGTGTTGTGTTTGGGACAAATCCAACAAAACATATCACGGAGTACCACTGTTTATATTTTCAAGCATGGTGGTGGCTGCATCATGTTATGGGTATGCTTGGCAAGGACTAGGGAGGTTTTTTAGGATAAAAAGAAACAGAATACAGCTATAAGCGCAGGCAAAATCCTAGAGGAAAACCTGGTTCAGTTGGTTTTCAGACACTGGGAGATGAATTCACCTTTCAGCAGGACAATAACCTGAAACACACGGGCCAAATCTACACCGGAATTGCTTACCAAGACGACATTGAATGTTCCTGAGTGGCCTAGTTACAGTTTTGACCTAAAATCGTCTTGCAAAATCTATGGCAAGGCTGTCTAGCAATGAGCAACAATCAACGACAGAGCTTGAAGATTTATTTAAAGAATAATGGGCAAATATTGTACAATCCAGATGTGCAAAGCTCTTAAAGACTTACAGCTGTAAATCGCCACCAAAGGTGCTTCTACAAAGTATTGACTCAGGGGTATTTCTTCATTTCATTTTCAATAAAATTTGCTCAAATTTCTAAAAACGTTTTCACTTATGGGGTGTTGCGTGTAGATTGGTGAGAAGAAAAAATATATTTAATACATTTTGAATTGAGACTAACAACAAAATGTGGAATAAGTCAGGGGGTATGAATACTTTCTGAAGGCACTGTACCTAAGACTGACCATCACTGTTCTGAAATAAGCACAGGGGAGTACTACAGTCCCTTTTGTCAAGCAACAGAAAATAAACTCACTGCCATTCAGGTTGGGTGTTGTGCAAAGAGGAAGAATTTGCCATGTGAACAGCGGTCAGTTAGCACATGGTCCCTAACCAGCTGACACATTTGATTAACTATAGGAGCTGCAGAGGGGCTTCAGTATAGTGGTGGGTAGTCGTTGGCTCCTTGCAGGGCACAAAGCCAAGGCACGTGTTCCTACTCCATGCCATGCAAGGGAGTGACGTCATAGGATCATCTGCCCAAAGAAAAGTTCCAGGTGAGCCACATGTGATCCCTACAGTACCTCTACATCAGGGACAGCATGTCCCCAACTGCACACATGGCTTTTACGATGTAGACCCCGAGTATCAATTCCACACTTTAGGCATACTATCTGAAGTCACATGACTGACAGTGACACTTTATACACTGCTTGACTAGTACATGGCTGTCCCCTCTGCATTGGCAAATGGCTAAAATGCAAGAGATGTGATCCAGCCTTCCACATAATGAATATATAGCACTGTTTAAGTTTATACAAATTCTTCCCTTCTTTAGTATGAGTGTCGGTTCGACAAAAACTGAACCCCACCACAGCAAGCATTTTAGATTTACACTAGGATCTATCATCGTGCGGTGAAACATCGGAAGTCATACATTTTCAATGGAAGGAAAGCGAGAGAAGAGGAGGGGACCGGTAAAAGCGATGCGAGCATGGGTAAGGGAGCTGAGTAAGCCGGGACTAAAGTTCGAGAAAGCTGAACTTTATTTACAGTTGAAGTCGGAAGTTTACATACACTTAGGTTGGAGTCATTAAAACTCATTTTTCAACCACTCCACAAATTTCTTGTCAATAAACTATAGTTTTGGCAAGTCGGTTAGGACATCAACTTTGTGCATGACACAAGTCATTTTTCCAACAATTGTTTACAGACAGATTATTTCAAATACAACTCACTGTATCACAATTCCAGTGGGTCAGAAGTTAACATACACTAAGTTGACTGTGCCTTTAAACAGCTTGGAGTATTCCAGAAAATGATGTCATGGCTTTAGAAGCTTCTGATAGGCTAATTTACATAATTTGAGTCAAATGGAAGTGTACCTGTGTATGTATTTCAAGGCCGACCTTCAAACTCAGTGCCTCTTTGCTTGACATCATGGGAAAAATCAAAAGAAAATCCGCCAAGACATCAGAAAAAAAAAATTGTAGACCTCCACAAGTCTGGTTCATCCTTGGGAGCAATTTCCAAACGCCTGAAGGTACCACGTTCATCTGTACAAACAATAGTACGCAAGTATAAACACCATGGGACCACGCAGCCGTCATACCGCTCAGGAAGGAGACACGTTCTGTCTCCTAGAGATGAACGTAGTATAAACAAAAATAGAACTGTTTGGCCATAATGACCTTCGTTATGTTCGGAGGAAAAAGGGGGACGCTTGCAAGCCGAAGAACACCATCCCAACTGTGAAGCACGGCGGTGGCAGCATCATGTTGTGGTGATGCTTTGTTGCAGGAGGGACTGGTGCACTTCACAAAATAGATGGCATCATAAGGGAGGAAAAGTATGTGGATATATTGAAGCAACATCAAGACATCAGTCAGGAAGTTAAAGCTTGGTTGCAAATGGGTCTTCCAAATGGACAATGACCACAAGCATACTTCCAAAGTTGTGGCAAAATGGCTTAAGGACAACAAAGTCAAGGTATTGGAGTGGCCATCACAAAGCCCTGACCTCAAACCTATTGAAAATTTGTGAGCAGAACTGAAGAAGCGTGTGTGAGCAAGGAGGCCTACAAACTTGACTCAGTTACACAAGCTCTGTCAGGAGGAATGGGCCAAATTTCACCCAACCTATTGTGGGAAGGTTGTGGAAGGCTACCCGAAACGTTTGACCCAAATTAAACTATTTAAAGGCAATGCTACCAAATACTAATTGAATGTATGTAAACTTCTGACCCACTGGGAATGTCATGAAAGAAACAAAAGCTGAAATAAATCATTCTCTCTACTATTATTCTGACATTTCACATTCTTAAAATAAAGTGGTGATCCTAACTGACCTAAGACAGGGAATTTCTCCTAGGATTACATGTCAGGAATTGTGAAAAACTGAGTTTAAATGTATTTGGCTAAGGTGTATGTAAACTTCCGACTTCAACTGTAAATCATCTGCGATATTGCGACGGGAGAGACCAATCGAAGCTCCTAATAGATTGGCTGACAATGGCGAGGCTAGCGTTGCTAGGCAAGTGCCACTTGTATAGCGTTAACGGCCAGTTATGGATCAGCGCAAACTGGTGGCAGCTGCTGCTAACACTCCCCTCCCCTTCACCCATTATATTTTTTGCAACTCTCACCAACACTGCATGTCCAGTAACACTTTTTCCTCCCTTCCCAGTCTCTCTTTTTTCTTTTTATGCATCTCTCACTTTAGGTCAGGAATGACTGAAACCCAGCTATGGTGTGTTAAGCCAATTGGCCAAATAAAATAGTTGTTTACTGGAGAATCTATTAAAAAACAAGTCATAACTCCACTACTGCTGCTTTGAATTACAAAAACAGATTCCAGCTAATTGATTGGCTACAAACCTTTAGTAATAGTAGGCCTACACAAACGCCAACAACTTGCATGACTATAAACCTTCAGTCATACTTAAATGTCTAACATACATGTGTTCCCCATTTCCTCTCTCAATGATTCATCTTGTACATTCTATAAATGTTTTAAAACACTTTTTATGCAAGTGTTTTTGTTCACTACCATTTTAGATTTTTCTTCTCTAATAGGTTCTTTATATAGTCATCCCTTCATGTTTTGCCTTGGTTCTTAATGCTGTGCCACACACACTTGTTTAGCTCTTATCAGGAGCGCCACACTAATCACTGCCCCCCTTTGGTCTGTCTCTGAAAACGTTCTCAGCCACATTCCACATACCAGATGGCTTTATTCAACCACCATGGCAACCACACGCCTCAAACCCCCGACTACAGCGTTCATTCAAAACAGGAGTGAAAGAGCTAGAGCACTGAGGAGAGAGACGGGGGGGAGGGGGTCTGGAGACAACACTTAACAACCAAACTCATTGTAACAGCAGTATCTGAGACATTCTCGGAGTCAGTTCACAGATACACAAGGCCACAGGGAGTAATCAACAGGGACCTCACCAAGGAAACGCAACACACCGCACTGAGAAAACAAGGGGAGATATACAATATCTGAACAATGTTGAAAGACAATCCTCATTGAGGCCAGCCCAGTTCTCAACACCAGCATGACCTGTTACATCCAGACCCAGAGCGAGTTAAAGTGATCACAAAACAACACAAACATCAGATAACAAAACTTAAAAAGGAAAATGCAGGAGTTGTGGCAATAAAACCACACAGGAAAAGGAAAAGGGTGAGAACTATGACTATTGACTGAAAGGGATTGAAAGTTTACACAACGGGCAGATGTTGTTGTCAAAAAAGGAAATAAGTCAGTGGAACAAAAAGTTGTTCACCACATTGAAATCACAGTCATATCCACTAGTAGCTATATCAAAAGGAATTTGTTTATTTGAGAGCTACAGTACACCGTCACCCCCTACTGTGCCCCAGTTTAGGATGACTCAGTCAGGCATGCTTTACTATGGGATTCTTATCTCCCATCCTGTCTCAGAGGCTGGGTGCTGTCCTCAGGCCCTCTCCAGTAGCAACACAAAATAGCAGCAGGCCTGTGTCAGCCACTGGCCCCTGACAGGACTCGGATAAACAGCCTAGCCCTGGGAGAGCAGTGTGGAGAGCTGAGGAAGCTGCAGTGAACGATGACTTCAGGCCATGGTAGAAACAGTACACTGAGCCTACACTTGACTTTGAAAAATCTATTTTGGTTATTGAACTACAGTAAGTGAAGTGGATTTACACCCGGTAACAGAATTGCGGTAACAGAATTGCATCATGGGTCCCTGATCGGTACTACACAGAAATGTGTTATTATGGATATGAATGTCATTCTCTTCATGGTGATATATTCTAAATATGTACACAAAGTTAGAAATATGCAATATCCTCCGCTGCATATAGGGTATCATTCTACACACTGGCTATTATTTTAATGAACTCCGCCCCACAAAAAAAAAAAATGTGGCTGGTCCGGACCAAATATGATATCTATACTGAACAAAAATATAAACACAATATGCAACAATTTTACTGAATTACAGTTCATATAAGGAAATCAGTCAATTGAAATAAATGCATTAGGCCCTAATCTATGGATTTCCTGACTGGGCAGGGGAGCAGCCCTGGGAGGACATCTGCCCACCCACTGGGCCAAGCCAATCAGAATTCATTTTTCCCCACAAAAGGGCTTTATTCCAGACAGAAATACTCCTCAATTTCATCAGATGTCTGGGTGGCTGGTCTCAGGCGATCCCGCAGGTGAAGAAGCCAGATGTGGAGGTCCTGGGCTGGCGTGGTTACACGTGGTCTGCGGTTGGAGGCTGGTTGGACGTACTGACAAATTCTCAAAAATAATGTTGGAGGCAGCTTATGGTAGAGAAATTAACATTAAATTCTCTGACAACAGCTCTGGTGGACATTCCTGCAGGTAGCATGCCAATTGCATGCAACCTCAAAGCTTGAGGCGTCTGTGATAGTGTTGTGACAAAACTGCACATTAAAAAAAGTGGACTTTTATTGTCCCCAGCACAAAGTACACCTGTGTAATGAATTTTACTGTTTAATCAGCTTCTTGATGTGCCACCCTTGTCAGGTGGAGGGATTATCTTTGCAAAGGAGAAATGCTCACTAACAGGGATGTAAACACATTTGTGCACAAACTGAGAGAAAAAAAGAGTTCTGTGCGTATGGAACATTTCTGGGATTTGTTGTATTTCACTCATGAAACATGGGATTAACACTATACATGTTACGTTTATATTTTTGTTCAGTGTAAGTAACACAGTTTTGGACATCAAACTAGAGTACAGTTCAGCAGAGTAGAGTTCAGTACAGTTCAATAAGTTAGTGTACTCAACTCTACTGACATTTTAAAAACTTGTGAAACAGACTTCTATCATTGGTTCAGATTTTGTCCGGTCCAAACCTGAACCAATCTTTGAGTAAGTTTACAAGCACACTAATAGTTTGATATTAAATGGATTATGGCAGTAGGCAGATTATGCAACACTCTGTTTATCGTCATAAGGTCAAAATCAAAGCATAAACCGATTAAAACACCTGTTTTTCTGAGCAATCTTTCAAATGATTATGACATGTAAACATCTTTAAAAAATGAAATAAAAATAAATAAATACTTTTTTTTATTTTTTTATTCGTGTTCCAGCAGTGTATTTGATCTGGGCATGTGCTTGCGGCATCCGATCGAGCCTCCCTCTTTAGCGCAAGTGAAGTGTGTTCGGAACAAATTAATGTATGCGTAGTAGAATTAGTTTTCACATACAAACTTAACATGCATGAACTCAGAATCAAATATGCTCCCCAAAAATAACATGTTCGCTGTGGTAGAACGTCATCTTGATTGGCAATTTTCTGCATTTATAAGTGCCATCAGGTAGCCTGATTTCAGATAATCCATGTAAACAGGATTATTAGGGGAATCGTTATTGCAAAGCATGTAAACATTTTAAATCGAACTATTATATTAATCTATCCACAATAAATTACATTATTGTGTGAATGTAACCGTACTCATTGACGTCTATGTTTGGGCCAAATCAAGGCCGCCCGGACCAAAAACTACATCTGTGGATGTTGAAAACAAGGCAGGGCGGACTGACCAAATATCAACTACTTTTCAACATCCATGGACGTCCGGTATCGGTCGGTGCACAGTGGATAAGGATGCTGGTTACAGTAAATGCAAAGAGGGGGCTCATGGGTAGGTGTCAGTAAGAGCTGGGAGAGATGACATTAACTAGAGAGAGAAGAAAGGTGGAGGGAGGGGTTGTCCAGACTGTTTTAACACTTGCTTTGCAGGTGACCCAACTGTGGTTTGTGACTAATATGATTTCCCATTGTAGCCAATTCAAATGCAGTAAATCAGTTAGTGATTTTTCAGAAATTCTGTTACCAATTCTTAAACAAGGCAAATAATTTATCCAAAACTAAGTATAAGTGTTGATATTAGTTGGCAGGGGCCTTTACTTCAACAGGATTGTGTTTTGATGTATTTATAAACACCCTTTAAAACATGTTCTGGTAGATGTTTTCCAATACCCCTTTTCCATCTGTGTGACGAGAAATCAAATCCTTTGCTTATTCTTAATATTTTGGATAGAAAATGTTTGAAAAATGTATAAAATGTATAAAAAAAATATATAAATACAATCCTAGCTGATATGATGACATGCTCCTTTGAACTTTACATGTTGGTGCTTATGGTCCTTTTACATGGAAATGCCCTTGTCTAATCAAGGCGTATGAGGCTCCAGTCCAGGCCATTAATGCAGTTATCAAATGTAGGCAATGTGGCATTTCAATACAAAATACAGTCAGTAGCCTGCACTAATCCTAAATTAGCATGTACACTGTACATTCATTGAAAGTGAAGGCCATTTTAAAACAGGATGCTCCTTGATTACCTGGTCAAAGACCAGAAGAGGTGTGGCAGACCCTCGTCTCTGTTCTATGGATGGGGCAAAAGAGGTGATGGGAAAACAGGAAACAGCTGGACAGCAGCCCGTCCCAGTGAGTCAACCTCCACATCCGCTAATTTTACTCTTCTTCCAATTCCCCCACTCTCTACTTCACTCATTCTTCCATTAACAACAGTCATCAAAATTGTAAAAAAAAAAAAAAAACGTTTATAAAACAATTGTAATAAATGCAACAGTTGGACAATGTATGAAGATACTCCAAACCTGTCAATCCATCAGATACTGACTGAATTACAGCACATAAAACATTTTACTGCAAATATTTCAACTGTAATAAATTATTACTTTTTCAATTACACAAAAAATTAACACCCATCAAAATAAAGTGATCTTTCTTGTGATGTAATTGTTGAGATGATGCGTTAAATCCCAGACGAAGTGTTAGCGTTCTTATAGATGCAACGGAAAGACAATGTATTCCATTGAGCCCATTTCAGCCATTACTGGGGTGTGTTTGACACGTCATTACAAACATTTCCGTTGTCGTAACGTTGACGGGAAAAAACAATAGGTATAAGCAAGAGTATGAAAGAGTCGCAGGAGTAAAATTAAAGTAATCAATCCAGCATGATTTAAGTGACAAGTTGATTTTGCACCCCTCAAAACACAGGAAATAGATAGCTGAAAAAGAGATGTATTTTTATTGATTTTTTAACTAGGCAAGTCAGTTAAGAACCAATTCTTATTTACAATGACGGCCTACCCCGGCCAAACCCTAACCCAGACGACGCTGGGCCGATTGTGCCCCGCCCTATGGGACTCCCAATCACAGCCGGTTGTGATACAGCCTGGAATTGAACCAGGGTCTATAGTGACGCCTCTAGCACTGAGATGCAGTGCCTTAGACTGCTATGCCACTCGTGTGGGCGGGGCATGAGTGTTGCTTCTTCCATCTAGTTGTCCCTATAACCCCCTCCATGATCAGATGTGTCCTCTGTTAATCAGGAAGGAGAGCAGTCTGTGTGCAGCAGGCAACAGGCATCCAGGCAGGGAAGAGGGAACCTGAACATTCCCCACCATGTCTGTACCATGCAGCCCAGGCCAAATCTTATCCAGTTCAGGAAATGGATCTAATCAGGCCCCACTGCCACATCAAACACGCTCTGCTCACTGCTGGCTCTTAAAGCTAGACTCGAACAAAACAGATATGGGTGCTAAAACACAAACTCATGCAGGGAGTACAAATGGCTGGGCTGTTTTCCCTTCTACATTTGGCATGAAGAACAGTGGTTATTCAGCACAGAAATTAATATACAGTATGTAGTGTAGCTCTTAGCAAGACCTACATCAGAAGACCCAAAAATGAGCTTCCAGAGTCACATTAACAGCATGTGATCCCCCTTGCTTACGGCTTGTGTTACAACCATTAGGACTGAAGCATTTCCACACTAAGGAGCATGGCTCATTGGTCAAACTCCATGGATTTCAGAACTATTTCAGACACAACAACAGAACAAAGGGAGTTGTGTGTACTGTACTCCCCAGGCCCTGTGACATAACACGACATCTCTAGCAGAGACAGTGGGACCCTCCCAAATTAGTCTCTTTTTCTAAGAAGCCCTTGTTTTCTGCACTCGGGTAACAGAGATAATCAGAGACAGAGTTGCCAGATAACTCAAGCAGATTGGATGGAGACAACCGGTTATATAATGCTCAAAAACAGGCTTCATGTGTGCACAGCACACCAAGGTCTTGTATCATTGCATGCAAAAGGAAGTGGAGGGCAACAGAGTTAAAAAAGTGTGTTTATCAATGATGACAGGCATAGGAGAGAAACAAAAGCCATACACAGTCCTGGGACACAGGGTGGCCACAGTTCGGAAGTTCAGTTAGGACATACTGCATCATAAGGTTCTCCATAGTGGGGAGAGAGATGAGCTCTTATCTGAAAGCCCAGAAAAATGGTTTCCTCACAGGTCAACCAGACGGGACATGCTCCAGCTATTCTGATGTGGAAGAACCTGACTGGTAATATGGAATCAATAACAAATTCAAAGTTTGAAAGGAAACTCAGCTGTATATTAATAAAATATACATCTTGGAAATGTCCTGGAAGACTGTGTGCAGTCCTGCTGGTAGTGTAAAATGAGGCTGACATGAACAGTTACTGTTCTCTATATATATACACAAACGTATATGGACACCCCTTCAAATTAGTGTATTCGGCTGGAAGAACACTTGACTGGCCTGCACAGAGCCCTGATTTTAACCCCATCGAATACCTTTGGGATGAATTGGAACACCGACTGCGAGCCAGGCCTAATCGCCCAACATCAGTGCCCAACCTCACTAAATGCTCTTGTGGCTGAATGGAAGCAAGTCCCTGCAACAATGTTTCAACATCTAGTGGAAAGCCTTCCCAGAAGAGTGACAGCTGTTATAGCAGCAAAGAGGGACCAACTGAATATTAATTCCCATGATTTTGGAACGAGATGTTTGACAAGCTGGTGTCCACATAACCAAAAGTAAAAATGTGGCGTGACAAATGCTTATGAACTCAGATCCAAACAGTTTTCTTTGAGACATAACTCAGGTTCCCTTAATCATGTTTTTGCACAGCTACCCTTCATCTGATGTCACACAACCCTCTCTACCTAACACTGCGAAAGCCCCGGAGAAGCATCACTTTCCTCTCCAGCCTACTTTTCAACAAACACTCCCAGATCAAATACCGGACTCCTTGTGTGTTCCCATTTATATTACTAAAGTAAACAATGCCCCCTCACATAAACATGTGTTTTATTTCACCAGGTGTTAGTATGCCCGTGTTTGGGTGTGTAGCTGAAGGAGAGGAAGAGCAACAACATTCTACAATCTCTACTTCCATAATTTTTCCTAAAAGCTTTCCCATCTCTGTACAATTAATGTTGTGTGCTTTAGGGAAGGAGTCAGTAGTGGTGTCAGTTTTCACAAAGGGTGTCAGATCCAGACCATTACAAGTCACCCTGTCTGCCCAAAGTGAGCTAATTCCTCCTGGTAAATGTCCTCTAACTCCAACCACTACACTCCACTCTGTCTGGGGCAACATGGAAAAGACACAAAAGCTGTTGATGTGTTGAGGTTGGGGAGGGGAAGGATTGTATGTGACTTGAATGGAAATGTACAACTTGGAGGACAGAGAGCTTAGACAAATGTCTGCAGAGGGCTTTTCTCCAACTCAATTCTTTCTTATGACCCAGTTACCAGTCTGACCCACTTGGCTTGGTTCTAAACCAGAGCTTGGAGGTTAATGGTGTATCAGTGGCCTGCCATATTCAAGACACAAACCCTTCATTTTAAGGATCTGCCCCCTTCTTTCAATTTTTGCCTAAAATGACATACAGGCAGATAGATTTGGGTAGCTCAGGACCTGAAGCAAGGATATGCATATTCTTGATACCATTTGAAAGGAAACACTTTGACGTTTGTGGAAATGTGAAATGAATGTAGCAGAATTTAACACATTAGATCTGGTAAAAGATAAAACATGCGTTTTTTTGCTATTTTTTTTGTACCATCTTTGAAATGCAAGAGAAAGGCCATAATGTACTATTCCAGCCCAAGCACAATTTAGATTTTGGCCACTAGATGGCAGCAGTGTATGTGCAAAGTTTTAGACTGATCCAATGATCCATTGCATTTCTGTTGAAAATGTTGTATTAAGACTGCTCAAATGTGCCTAATTGGTTTATTAATAACTTTAAGTTCATACCTGTGCACTCTCAAACAGTAGCATGGTATTCTTTCACTGTAATTGCTACTGTAAATTGGACAGTGCATTTAGACTAGCATGAGGTTGTAAGTAACAATAACATTTCCCAGGACATAAACATATCTGATATTGGCACAAAGTGTAAATTAACAATAACATTTCCAAGGACATAAACATATCTGATATTGGCACAAAGTGTAAATTCTTGTTAATCGCATTAGCCTACGTTAGCTCACTCGTCCCGCGGGGGACCCACCGATCCTGTAGAGGTTCATTTGTTTTTTAGCCATTTGGTTTGCGGAGTTATTCCTCACGATCCCCCCCCACGCACACAAGAGACAATGATTTTGGTGATTTTCACAACATTTTGTCCATAGAATTGTCATTTGGAGGAAGGATTGTTGACATATATTTGACATTTAGATCCAAAAGCATAATTGAGAAATAATTTATCAAAGTTGGCAAATTTTGGACATTTTGGCCTTACCCAGTCCTCCTTTAAAACCTGTTTGGGATAGGGGGCAGCATTTTCACTTTTGCATGAAATGCGTGCCCAGAGTAAACTGCCTGCTACTCTGTCCCAGATGCTAATATATGCATATTATTAGTAGTATTGGATAAAAAAAAACTCAAGTTTCTAAAACTGTTTGAATGATGTCTGTGAGTATAACAGAACTCATATGGCAGGCGAAAACCTGAGAAACCTGGAAGTGCGAAATCTGAGGTTTGTAGTTTTTCAAAGCTTGGCCTACCGAATACACAGTGTCTATGGGGTTAAGTTGCACTTCCTAAGGCTTCCACTAGATGTCAACCATCTTTAGAAACTTGTTTCAGGCTTCTGCTATAAAGGAGGGGGGAATGGGAGCTGAATGAGTCAGTGGTCTGGCAGAGTGTCTCAGGCTCGTGACGCGCGCTCCCGACAGAGTTAGCTCTCGTTCCAGTCCTTTGCTACAGACAATGGAATTCTCCGGTTGGAACATTATTGATGATTTATGTTAAAAACATCCTAAAGATTGATTCCATACATCGTTTGATATGTTTCTACGACCTGTAATGGAACTTTTCGAGTTTTTGTCTGGACCTAGTGCTCATGAAGATGGATTACTGGGCTGAACACACTAACAACTAGTGGCTATTTGGACATAAAAGATGGACTTTATGGAACAAATCAGTCATTTATTGTCGAACTGGGTTTCCTGGGAGTGCATTCTGATGAAGATCATCAAAGGTAAGTGAATATTTATCATGTTATTTCTAACTTCTGTTGACTCCAACATGGCCGAAATTTCTTTGGCTGGATTTGGCTCTGAGCACCGTACTCAGATTATGCTTTTTCCGTAAAGTTTTTTTGAAATCTGACACAGCGGTTGCATTAAGGAGAAGTCTATCTTTAATTCTGTGAATAACACTTGTATCTTTTATCGATGTTTATTATGAGTATTTCTGGGATTTCTGTGGCTATCTGCAAGATCACCGGATGTTTTGGAATCGAAACATTATTGCACGTAACGCGCCAATGTAAACTGAGATTTTTGGATATAAATATGCACATTATCGAACAAAACATACATGTATTGTGTAACATGATGTCCTATGAGCGTCATCTGAAGATCATCAAAGGTTAGTGATTCATTTTATCTATATTTCTGCTTTTTGTGACTCCTATCTTTGGCTGGAAAATGGCTGTGTGTTTTTTGACTTGGCTCTGAACTAACATAATCATATGTTGTGCTTTCGCTCTAAAGCCTTTTTGAAATCGGACACGATGGGTAGATTAACAAGATGTTTATCTTTCATTTGCTGTATTGGACTTGTTAATGTGTGAAAGTTACATATTTCTAAAAAATATTTTTGAATTTCCCGCGCTGCCTTTTCAGCGGAATGTTGTCGAGGGGTTCCGCTAGCGGAACGTCTGCGCTAGAAAGGTTAATAGTCCATAGTGTTTCATCTGTAGGTGCTACAAAGCAAACATTGGTGTCATATGAAGCTGTACCGCTTGCTCTGTAATATGAGTAGTACTTTCATTTAAAAAACTAATTTTTACATTAATTTATGAGTATAGAAAGATAAAACATGAATATTGAAAATATAATATTTGGGATTTTGATCATTTTTCTATATATTGTTGAACATAATAGTGGGATCCCTGTTGGATGGGGTCCCTGTTACTTTTACGGTTATTGTCTAATTTGTAAGCATTACCAACAGAGTGAATGTTTAAATCAGTGGTATTTAAACTTTTTCAGCAGGGACCCCATTTTTTCCACCAGAATTTCTGGGGACCCCATTTTTTGTTACGTATTTCTTGCGACCCCACCCCAAATCTTATTACAAAACCTTCAAAATCAATCAATTTAGATTTTTACATCAACAAATAACCTTCAATTCATTGCATTTTCATCTCATCAAAATGAAGAGAAACCAATAAATACAATTTTTATTGAGTAAATGTATCTTTCAAATTATCTTTCTCAAAAACGTGTGTATATTGTCCAATGACCTGTACTTTTAATTTGTAGTCGCCACTCAAAAAAAAAGAAGATTGTTTGGTTTACATTTTAGCAAACCCACTGCAGTTCCGGTCACGACCCCGACTTTGAATACCAATTATTTAAATTGATTCAAAATGATGTCCCTCTGCTGGTGATTTGTAGGATGTGCAATGATATAGTTAAAAGGAGGGCTGTGATTGGTTACATTGCCTACTATGCTAATTACTCTGTATAAAATGGACCATAACTTTAAAACTAGCAGAGATCGCACTCTGGAACGTTGGTGTGCCAGTACAGTTATGTTCAACAATATATAGAACAGTTTGGTATATTTTCAATATTCATGTTTATATTCTTCCATATATTAATGTCAAAATTATTTTTATTGAAATAATAATACTACTCATATTACAGAGCAAGTGGTAAAGCCAACTCTGCATTTTTGGCATCTACAGATGAAACATTATGGAGTCTTAAAGGAGGCCTGGGTAAGGCCAAAATGTAATACATATGCCAACTTGTATTAATTATATTTCATTCATGCTTTTAGATACAAATGTCTGTCAAAAATACTTTCTCCAATGCACTATTCTATGGATTACATTTCGTGAAAATCCCCAAAATCATGTTATTCTTTTCTACTGTTTCGTGAGGAATCACTGATATAAAGCTGAAGGTTGGTTAACAACTAAAATGTATAGATGAAGCTATGGATGCAAGGACTGACAGTGTATAAGACCAACATGACAATGTTAGTCAGGCCTAGGCTACTTTGAATCTAAACATGATTTGTTTACAAAGACATTGTTTACAAACAATGCAGTAAAACAACATTGTGTTTTGGGTTATGATAGAGTAAGAGTGGTGTGAGGCATTTAACAAGTTATAACATTATGACAGCAGTTTGGTTATTATGTAGGCTACTGTATTGCCCATGCGACATGCGCACAATTCATGCCCACAGCAAGCACAAAATAACATTTTACCTTGATGAAGTTGCAACAAAGTCTCCACCGTCCAACAATCTCAGCTTGCAGAACAATACTCCGTTGACAAAAGGCACAGCGGTCAGCTCCTCCAATGTCAAATGTGTCTGAAACTTGAATTTCTTCTTTTTCACAAAAAAAGCCATTGATGAAGGATATTTTAATGAACCTATAAACAATGATAAAAAACACATGATTAAGGTGCTGATAAGCCTCGTTCATAGATTAAAAACTCGACAGCCTACATAACATATTAATTCATATTAAATTCTAAACCGATGTGGTGAATATAGCACATTGAAACAAACTTGCAAACTGACAAAATGATCATCCCAAAACATGAATTACATACCTTGAGACCGAACCACAGTTTAGATTGTCACCTCACAACTTTTTTCTTGTGCGCTTGATGCAATGCGGGCTCAAATGCTGTTGGGCTAACGACCCGCCAGCTTGGAGAACAAACCATAGTAGAACAAGCAACACATTTGTCTGAAACTTTTCTGTTCAAACCAGCTTCTGATGCTATATGAAATACAAATCCTGACATGTATCTCTTTTTCACACATCGCCAGCTAAAGCTAGGAAAGAGACAATTCACATGCCATTGGTGACCCACACTCATAAAGAAAGACAACCCTAATGGTCAGTATTATTACCCCGAAACAATACCGTTGATGGAGTAATAATACCTGAGCCACGGTGTACCGGTCTATGGCCGGTGACGTGACGGGAAAAAACGGCGAGGGAGGAGCGCCCTTCTCAAAAGAAACAGTAATCTGCGTCAATGTTGTTAAGAAGGCAATATGGTGCATCATACAGAAACCTACATTTCTTTTCCAGAAAATATATTTTTGAATTTTCTAACAAGTTTTCATTGGCAACGAGTTTTTATCAAAAGCACTCACTTTTGCAAGTGAAAACACACAATCCTACTAATTTCTCCAGGTGCCTAGGCTACATAACTTTTGTTTTGAGCAGATTTAGCCGTGGGCTTTGAACGTGGAATCTGGCTGCCCGGTTCCAAAACGAATGCAATCACTTTTTACCTGAGCAAACTCCTCTCACTGGGATAGCCCAACCAAATAATCGAATCCCTTTATTGTTTAATTAGCTCCGCCCCTGTATGGTCAGGCGTCATTGACAGTGTTGGCTCGTGCTCCCATCGAACGACCTGAATACGACCCCTTGTGGCTATGCATAAGAGGTCGGACTGGTGTCATAGACTAGATTTAACATAGTAAATGTAAATCCGAGACATGCAAATTAGTATAATATGTTACGTTTGGTATGGTTACATCACAGGAGGTTGGTGGAACACTAATTTGGGAGGACAGGCTCGTGGTAATGGCTTGAATGGAATAAGTGGAATGGTATCGAATACATCAAACACATGGTTTCCAGGTTAATATTATGAGCCATCCTCCCCTCAGCACCCTCCACTGGGTTACATACGATCACAAGCATTTTGCTACACCCGCAATAACATCTGCTAAATATGTATATGTGACCAATAAAATTTGATTTGATTTGATAGAAGGTTACTTAAGGGGGTGGATGGGTGGGAGTATAAAGCAAACGTCAGCATCCACAAGGTTGCATGGTGGACTTATAACACGAACGTCTAGCAACCCAAAGGTTGCATGTTTTAATCTCATCACAGACAACTTTAGCATTTTAGCTATTAGCAACTTTGCAACAACTTACTACTTTTTAGCTACTTTGCAACAACCTAGCATGTTAACTAAACCTTCGCCTAACCCTAACCTTAACCCTTTAACCTAAAACCTAAAACTCTAACCACTAGTGATAGCTAAAATTAGTGTTAGCTACCTAGCCACCTAGCTAGTGTCAACCATATCAAATTGGAATTCACAACATATCATATGTTTTGCAAATTTGTAGCATATTGTACATTATGCAAATTTGTAACATATTGTACAAATGAAATGGATGATAGACATAAACAAATTAATACATACCATACGAAAATGAACATATCATACTAAATGAAGTCTCTCAGATTTACGTACAAAATAATATGAAATGCTCTGAGACCACGTTGCAGAGGTGGGTATGTTCCTCATATATACAGTATTTGGTAGGTACACTGCCTATCATAAGTATTCACCCCCTTGGATATCTTCATATTTTAATATGTTACAAAGTGGGATTAAAATGCATATAATAAAATAATGGTCAATGATCTACACAAAATACTCTGTCAAACTGTAAGAAACATTCTAACAATTCTTTAAGATGAATGAAAAATAAATCACTAATATACACTACATGACCAAAAGTATGTGGACACCTGTTCATCGAACATCTCATTCCAAAATCATGGGCATTAATATGGAGTTGCTCCCCCCTTTGCTGCTATAACAGCCTCCACACTTCTGGGAAGGCTTTCCACTAGATGTTGGAACATTGCTGCAGGGATTTGCTTCCTTTCAGCAACAAGAACATTAATGAGGTCGGGCACTGATTTTGAGCAATTGGGCCTGGCCCGTAGTCAGTGTTCCAATTCATCCTAAAGGTGTTTGATGGGGTTGAGGTCAGGGCTCTGTGCAGGCCAGTCAAGTTCTTCCACATCAATCTCAACAAACCATTTCTGTATGGACCTCGCTTTGTGCACATGGGCATTGTCATGCTGAAACAGGAAAGGGCCTTCCTCAAACTGTTGCCACAAAGTTGGAAGCACAGAATCGTCTAGAATGTCATTGTATGCTGCAGCATTAAGATTTCCCTTCACTGGAACTAAGGGGCCTAGCCCGAACCATGAAAAACAGCCTCAGACTATTATTCCTCCTCCACCAAACTTTACAGTTGGCACTATGCATTCGGGCAGGTAGCATTCTCTTGGCATCTGCCAAACTCAGATTTGTCAATCAGATTGCCAGATGGTGAAGCATGATTCATCACTCCGGAGAACGCGTTTCCACTGCTCCAGAGTCCAATAGCGGTGAGCTTTACACCACTCTAGCCAACACTTGGCATTGCGCATGGTGAGCTTAGGCTTGTGTGCAGCTGATTGGCCATGGAAACCCATTTCATGAAGCTCCCGACAAACAGTTCTTGTGCTGACGTGCTTTCAGAGGCATTTTGGAACTCAGTAGTGAGTGTTGCAACCAAAGACAGACAATTTTTACGCGCTACGCGCTTCAGCACTCGGCAGTCCCGTTCTGTGAGCTTGTGTGGCCTACCACTTCACAATTGAGCCTTTGTTGCTCCTAGACTTTCCAGTTCACAATAACAGCACTTTCAGTTGACCGGGCAGCTCTAGCAGGGCAGGAAATTGATGAACTGAGTTGCTGGAAGGGTGGCATCTTATGACGGTGCCACGTTGAAAGTCACTAAGCTCTTCAGTAAGGCCAGTCTACTGCCAATGTGTATCTATGGAGATTGCATTGCTGTGTGCTCTATTTTATACACCTGTCAGCAACGGGTGTGGCTGAAATAGACGAATCGACTAATTTGAAGTGGTGTCCACATACTTCTGTACACTACCGGTCAAAAGTTTTAGAACACCTACTAAGGGTTTTTCTTTATTTTGACTATTTTATACATTGTATAATAATAGTGATGACATCAAAACTATGAAATTACACATATGGAATCATGTAGTAACCAATAAAGTGTTAAACAAATCAAAATATATTTTATATTTGAGATTCTTCAAATAGCCACCCTTTTCCTTGATGACAGCTTTGCACACTCTTGGCATTCTCTCAATGTTTTTTTTGATCACGAGGACTGGATATATGTTCAGAGTAGCTTCAGAAAATAATATCGACACATATACCGATACGGTGAATGAGTTTATCAGGAAGTGCATAGGATATGTTGTACCCACTGTGACTATTAAAACCTACCCCAACCAGAAACCGTGGATAGATGGGAGCATTCGCGCAAAATTGAAAGCGCGAACCACCACATTTAACCACCACATTTAACGAGGGCAAAAAGACTGGGAATATGGAAGAATACAAACAGTGTAGTTATTCCCTCTGTAAAGCAATCAAGCAGGCTAAACGTCGGTATAGGGACAAAGTCCCAGGTCAATGGCTCAGACACGAGACGTATGTGGCAGGGTCTATAGACAATCATGGATTATAAAAGGAAAACCAGCCACGTCACGGACACCGACGTCTTGCTTCCGGACAGGCTGAATACCTTCTTCGCTCACTTTGAGGATAATACAGTGCCACCAATATGGCCCGCTATCAAGGACTGTGGGCTCTCCTTCTCTGTGGCCGACGTGAGTAAGACATTTAAGCGTGTTAACCCTCGCAAGGCTGCCGGCCCAGATGGTATCCCTAGCCGCGTCCACAGAGCTTGCGCAGACCAGCTGGCTGGTGTGTTCACAGATATATTCAATCTCTCCCTATCCCAGTCTGTTGTCCCCACATGCTTCAAGATGACCACCATTGTCCCTGTACCTAAGAAAGCAAAGTTAATTGAAGTAAATTACTATCGCCCCATAGCACTTACCTCTGTCATCATGAAGTGCTTTGAGAGACTAGTCAAGGATCATATCACCTCCAACTTAGCTGCCACCCGAGACCCACTTGCTTACCGCCCTATAGATCCAGACGATGCAATAGCCACCACACTGCACACTGCCCTGTCCCATCTGGACAAGAGGCATACCTATGTAAGAATGCTGTTCATTGACCATAGCTCATCATCGAGCTTGAGGCCCTGGGTCTGAACCCCGCCCTGTGCAACTTGGTCCTGGACTTCCTGACGGGTCGCCCGCAGGTGGTGAAGGTAGTTAACAACACCTCTTCGCTGATCCTCAACACTGGGGCCCCACAAGGGTGCGTGCTCAGCCCCCTCCTGTACTCCCTGTTCACCCATGACTGCGTGGCCAAGCACGCCTCCAACTCAATCATCAAGTTTGCAGACGACAACCAGTAGCAGGCTTAATTACCAACAACGATGAGACAGCCTACAGGGAGGAGGTGAGGGCTCGTGTGGTGCCAGAAAATAACCTCCTCACTCAATGTCAACAAAACTAAGGAGATGATCGTGGACTTCAGGAAACAGCATAGGGAGCACCCCACTATCCACATTTTTGGGACAACAGTGGAGAAGGTGGAAAGCTTCAAGTTCCTCGGCGTACATTTCACTGACAAACTGAAATGGTCCATCCACACAGACAGTGTGGTGAAGAAGGCGCAACAGTGCCTTTTCACCCTCAGGAGGCTAAAAAAAATTGTATATACACTGCTCAAAAAAATAAAGGGAACACTTAAACAACACAATGTAACTCCAAGTCAATCACACTTCTGTGAAATCAAACTGTCCACTTAGGAAGCAACACTGATTGACAATACATTTCACATGCTGTTGTGCAAATGGAATAGACAAAAGGTGGAAATTATAGGCAATTAGCAAGACACCCCAATAAAGGAGTGGTTCTGCAGGTGTGACCACAGACCACTTCTCAGTTCCTATGCTTCCTGGCTGTGTTTGGGTCACTTTTGAATGCTGGCGGTGCTTTCACTCTAGTGGTAGCATGAGACGGAGTCTACAACCCACACAAGTGGCTCAGGTAGTGCAGCTCATCCAGGATGGCACATCAATGCGAGCTGTGGCAAGAAGGTTTGCTGTGTCTGTCAGCGTAGTGTCCAGAGCATGGAGGCGCTACCAGGAGACAGGCCAGTACATCAGGAGACGTGGAGGAGGCCGTAGGAGGGCAACAACCCAGCAGCAGGACCGCTACCTCCGCMTTTGTGCAAGGAGGAGCACTGCCAGAGCCCTGAAAAATGACCTCCGGCAGGCCACAAAACAAATCTGTGGTCACAAGCTGAAGAGCAGACTGGAACCTACCTGGAACATTACACTAACACAACATCCATGTTCAGTTTGATGATTTTGTATAATATATAATACCTAGTATGCTCTCAACTGCATTGTGGCATAGATATTGCTAGCTGTTGTACATATGCATATAGTAGTGTTTTATATAATCTTGTTTTTTACAAGTGTACTGACAAGTGACTAAATGATTCCAGCTGCATCAGAAACGAATATAGTGTTGACTTCAACTCCTGGATCAATTAATTGTGATTTTCATTAAATACATTTGGATATACTAGCTTCAGTCTAACTGCTCAAACAAATGACGCAGGGAGTTGGTGTATCATTTAAACTTGATTTGTTGGCAAGGAAACATGTTTCAATAGAAAAGTAGATTAGTCTGTCAATATATTTGCTCTGGAGACTGAGGTAAGTTTATACAGCAGTATACAGGAACAGTTATGGTAATGTATGACATATACAGGGTCTTCAGATGGTATTCAGTACAAGGTCCGAAAGTTGACAGTGCACGTCAGAGCAAAAACCAAGCCATGAGGTTGAAGGATTTGTCCGTAGAGCTCAGAGACAAGATTGTGTCGAGGCGCAGATCTGGGGAAGGATACCAAAAAATGTCTGCATCATTGAAGGTCCCCAAGAACACAGTGGCCTCATCATTCTAAAATTGAAGAAGTTTGGAACCACCAAGACTCTTCCTACAGCTGGTCACCCGGCCAAACAGAGCAATCGGGGGAGAAGGGCCTTGGTCAGGTGGGTGACCAAGAACCCAATGGTCACTCTGACAGAGCTCTAGAGTTCCTCTGTGAAGATGGGAGAACCTTCCAGAAGGACAACCATCTCTGCAGCACTCCACCAATCAGGCCTTTATGGTGAAGTGGCCAGACCGAAGCCACTCCTCAGTGAAAGACACATGACAGCCTGCTTGGAGTTTGCTAAAAGGCACCTAAAGACTCTCTGACCATGAAAAACATCATTCTCTGGGCTGATGAAACCAAGATTGAACTCGTTGGCCTGAATGCCAAGCGTCACGTCGAGAGGAAATCTGGCACCATCCCTACCTTGAAGCATGGTGGTGGCAGCATCATACAGTGGGGATGTTTTTCAGCGGTAAGGACTGGGAGACTAGTTAGGATCAAGGCAAAGATGAACAGAACAAAGTACAGAGAGATCATTGATGAAAACCAGCTCCAGAGTGCTCAGGACCTCAGACTGGGATGAAGGTTCACCTTCCCACCGGACAACAACCTTAAGCACACAGCCAAGACAACACAGGAGTGGCTTCGGGACAAGTCTCTGAAGGTACTTGAGTGGCCCAGCCAGAGCTTCAGAGGATCTGCAGAGAAGAATGGGAAAAACTCTCCAAATACAGGTGTGCCAAGCTTGTAGCTTGTAGCATCATACCCAAGAAGACCCAAGGCTGTAATCGCTGCCAAAGGTGCTTCAACAAAGTACTTAGTAAATGGTATGAATACTTATGTAAATGTGATATTTCCAAACATTTCTAAAAACCAATTTTTGCTTTGTCATTATGGGGTATTGTGTGTAGGTTGATGAGGAGAAAAAAGCTATTGAATACATTTTAGAAATAGGCTGTAACGTAACAAAATGTGGAAAATGTGAAGGGTCTGAATATTTTTCGAACGCACTGTATGTACAAAAGTTTGGACTCACCTACTCATTCAAGGGTTTTTCTTTATTTTAATATTTTCTACATTGTAGAAAAAATAGTGAAGACATCAAAACCATGAAATAACACATATGGAATCATGTAGTAACCAAAAAAGTATTCAACAAATTAAAATGTATTTTAGATTTTATATTCTTCAAAGTAGCTACCCTTTACCTTGATGACGGCTTTGCACACTCTTGTTATTCTCTCAACCAGCTTCATCAGGAATGCTTTTTACAACCATCTTGAAGGAGTTCCCACATATGCTGAGCACTTGTTGGCTGCATTTCCTTC
Source organism: Salvelinus sp. IW2-2015 (assembly GCF_002910315.2). NCBI lineage: Eukaryota > Metazoa > Chordata > Actinopteri > Salmoniformes > Salmonidae > Salvelinus > Salvelinus sp. IW2-2015. Next base: position 12,105,846 of record NC_036872.1, read on the forward strand.
CCTCTGCGGTCCAACTCATCCCAAACCATCTCAATTGGGTTGAGGTCAAGTGATTGTGCAGGCCAGGTCATCTGATGCAGCCGTCCATCACGCTCCTTATTGGTCAAATAGCCCTTACACAGGCTGAAAGTGTGTTGGGTCATTGTCCTGTTGAAAAACAAATGATAGTCCCACTAAGCGCAAACCAGATGGGATGGCGTATCGCTGCAGAATGCTGTGGTAGCCATGCTTGTTAAGTGTGCCTTGAATTCTAAATAAATCACTGACAGTGTCACCAGCAAAGCACCCCCACACCATCACACCTCCTCCTCCATGATTCACGGATGCGAACCACACATGCGGAAATCATCCGTTCACCTACTCTGTGTCTCACAAAGACACGGCGGTTGGATCCAAAACTCTCAAATTTGGACTCATCAGACCAACGGACAGATGTCCTCCGGTCTAATGTCCATTGCTCGTGTTTCTTGGCCCAAGCAAGTCTCTTTGCAGCAATTCGACCATGAAGGCCTGATTCACGCAGTCTCTTCTGAACAGTTGATGTTGAGATGTGTCTGTTACTTGAAGTCTGTGAAGCATTGATTTGGGCTGCAATCTGAGGTGCAGTTAACTCTAATGAACTTCTTTCTTTCCTGTGGCGGTCCTCATGAGAGCCATCATAGCGCTTGATGGTTTTTGCAACTGCACTTGAAGAAAAGTTCAAAGTTCTTGAAATTTTCCATATTGACTGACCTGTCTTACTTCATGTACTTCATGTCTTAAAGTATTGATGGACTATCATTTTCTCTTTGCTTATTTGAGCTGTTCTTGCCATAATATGGACTTGATATTTTACCAAATAGGGCTATCTTCTCTATCACCTCTACCTTGTCACAACACAACTGATTGGCTCAAACGCATTAAGAAGGAAATCAATTCTACACATTAACTTTTAACAAGGCACACCTGTTAATTGAAATACATTCCAGGTGACTACCTCATGAAGCTGGTTGAGAGAATGCCAAAAGTGTGTAAAGCTGTCATCAAGGCAAAGGGTGGCTACTTTGAAGAATATATCAAACATATTTTTATTTGTTTAACACTTTTTTGGTTACTACATGATTCCATATGTGTTATTTCATAATTTTTATGTCTTCACTATTATTCTTCAATTTAGAAAATAGTAAAACATAAAGAAAAACCCTTGAATGAGTTGGTGTGTCCAAACTTTTGACTAGTACTTTATATATACTAGTGTATGTATGTGTGTCCGTAGGACCTTTTTTGGTTCTATTGTTCTTATTTTAAATTTGTGTAGTTCATTCCTTGAGGTGTTCTTGTCTATTGATGTTCTGTATTATGTCATATTTTATGTTTTGTGTGGACCTCAGGATGCATAGCTTCTGCTTCAGCAACAGCTAATGGGGATCCTAATAAAATACTATTAAAAAAATATAAAAACTAGCTAAAAGCATTATTTGATCAAACAGTAAATTATATTATCCTCATGATTCCTGTAATGAATGTGTCTGCCCCTGTGCAGGTGCCCTTGCTGGGGCCCGCTCGAGAAAAAAATGCATTCTGATTGTATAACATTTCAAAAGGCAGTTACGTGAAACACACAGTTTAGGAAGCTTCGTCCCCTTGTCCCTGTCGAAGAGAGGGGAGGGTATCAGCTTTCCGTAGGTATTTTTTATTTCTCAACTCTCAATATACAGCTCAGTAGCAAGTATTTTACAACCAAGATATTTAATATGGCTTTGAGATATGGAGTGGCGCACAAAATGTCTCATGGGTAGTAGCCTACAACTGCAATGTTTTTTTTAGGACATTACATTTGCTGTTGGATGAAAAATGCCTACTAGCAGTGGGTATTATAGTTAATGTGTTTTGTGTTTCCACTTCCTCATGTGTTGAACCCCAAATGAATTAGCCTATGATATTGGTTAGTGCACATAAAGATGTATGTAATTCATCTCTATTGAACCAAAAACAATTAAATTGTTGGTTAAGAGCTTTTAAGTAAGCGTTTCACTGTAAGGTGTTGTATTCGGTGCATGTGACAAATACAATTTGATTTGATTTGATAAAAGGCACAGTTTGTTATCTCATAATTCCTGCAGTTGTTAACATTGTTACTACAAGGCTAAATAACAATCTAAGGAACAATCTAAGGATCTGCTTGTTCTGTCTTAGCCGGAAATTCTCAGAAAGTTGCTATTATGATGTGTTGGCTGAACTCAGACCATCTTGCTGGTAGAATCAATCAGCTTTAAATGACAATATAGAATGACAAATATTGATGAAAATAAAGAATTGAATGAATTTCAATTTAATAACCTCATATATATGATGTATTGTAGAGGTAGACTGCAAAGCAGCCTTCCTCTTGTAAAACTCTGCTTATAAAACCTGTAGTACTGACATATCACAAATTCCAATCAAGGCATGATGAATCTCCAAACAGGAAATGTTTGTTATTTTCCCCAAATTTAGCCTAGCGAGTCTCACTATAATACGTCACATAGGGGTAGACTAACAAACGGTAGTCAGAACTAGGGGAGAAACCGTACCCATTACATTAGGAAAACTGTTGTAATGAACACTTATGAGAATGATGGACTGAATTTTCTGGACTTTACTACTTTAAATAATACTTTTGAGATAATTTGGATAAAACAATTCCTAAGAAGACCCACTTCTATCTGGAATTGTATTCCTCATCATGTCTTCTCTACTTTGATGGCCTTAACTTCATGTTGTTGTGCAATTATAATATTGACAAAATTCCAGTGAAACTTTCTGCTTTTCATCGGCAGGTTTTCTTGTCATGGTCCTTAATTTATAAACACAATTTTTCACCACACAGATATTATATATGGAATAATCGGGATATATTGTATAAAAATACTTCTTTGTTTTTAGAATATTGGTTCCGAAATAATATCCTATTGGTGAGCCAACTGGTAAATGCAGAGGGTCTTTTACTCAGTTATAAGGAATTCTTATCTCTTTACAAGGTCCCTGTAACACCTAAAGATTTTGCAATTGTTTTAGACGCCATTCCCTCAGGTGTTGCTCTGTTATTCAGGAACGTGTCAAGACCTGACCCTCAGAGCCTACCTTCTATTGACCCTGTTGACTCATCAGTAGGAAAGATTTGTTTCTCTTCTGGTCCATTCAACAACAGAACGATACGAACCTTGTTTCAGCAGGATGTTGTATCTATACCTTATGTCATGCCTTATTGGAATGGATTTATTGATAATATCTGTTGGAAAAAAGTTTGGATGTTGCCACACACATACCTACTGGTTAACAAAATTAAGGAGGTTTCCTTTTAAATTGTTCATAAATATTACCCTGCCAACCACTATATGAAGAAGTTTAAGGAAAACATAAATTCAAATTGCTCCTTTTGTAATGACCACCCAGAAACAGTGTTGCATCTTTTTTGGCATTATATACATGTAAGAAAACTGTGGCAAGACATCAGTAGATTTATAATTGAACACATTTATGAAGATTTTACACTATTGTGGAGAGATGTACTGCTTGGATTCTTTACATACGATAAAAATAAGCTGAAACATTTTTATGTAATTAATTTCATTATTCTTTTGGCCAAATTTCATATACACAAATGTAAATTTACTAACAAAAAAAACACATTTTCTTACCCTACAAAAAGAAATTGAACTGTATTTTAAGACTATTAAATACTCTACTAACAAAAAGGCTGTTAGAATTGTAAATGTATGTATGTCCCTTAAGGTCCTTGTGTAATTGTAATGTGATATTTGTACCCCCTAGCTCGATTGTCCATTATATATAATCTATATATACTTGTGTTCCCTTATGTACTTTCTGTATTGATTTGTTAATAAAAAATAAAATTAAAATAAAATTAAAATAGTCAGAACTAGGAAACTCGGCAATATCCGACTTGCTAACTGGTTGAACGCAGTACGCTTGTAACTTCAACCAGTTCGCAAGTCTGACATTTCCGAGTTTCTTAGTTCCTGACTAGGACATGAATGTGGAACAATAGTCTGAGGGAGGGGGTGGGGGTCATTGAGCAGCTTTTACGCAAGATCAAGGCTTGTCAATTGAATGATGCAGTGACTGGTCGATAGCAAATGACGTTACCGAGACAGGGGGGCAAAAAATCATCATAGGAGCCAATAAAATTGGTCTATTTTCAGAAGGGTGTGGTTTCATAGATTTCTATAACACGAGGCACTCCATTACCGGCGTTTTAGTAGTAACACGCCTAGGGAATTTATCAATCTTTGGTGTACTATTTATTTATTTATTGTGGAGTGGCTTTATCTTAAATTTAAACATGCTTGGCCTGTGCCTTTATGTGCCTGTTCCGAATTCGGATCCTATTGAATTCGAGTATTATGAGTCCAATGGACTACCATCGGAGCTGAAATCGCTCTTCAAATTGAGTGTGTTTCTACCGTCCCAAGAATGTTCAATTTATCGGAAATGGCGAAAGGTAAGACTTGCACTCTATTCTTTTAACATATGTATTTATATGCATCTGCGAACTTCACAGCAAGTTTTACATTTTGAGTGATTTAATTAGGCTTTTCCTAAACTATACGTTTTTTTAACAATTCTGTCGTACTTTCCTGTAAGTACAACCCCCTCCTTCCTGTAGTCAGGGTTTGTCTCACCTACTGCATAGTGTTGCATGTAATCCACCACATCAGACCATAATGCATAAAAGTTTCAGCAGGAATTGAATGCAACAATGATTCAGACCCATGGAAATCAAGATAGAACGCATCATTTCATATAACATTATGTAGACAGGCTTTAAAAAACTCTAAGCCCCTACTCAAGGAGTTCCCCGAGGGATGAATGTGGCCCCTGATATTCATTAATATATTTGAAAAATGAATTGCATTTGCTTCATCAGTGTTAGAATTCTTTGAATGACTCAGTTTTATAATTCATTAACTGTAATCTAACACTGAAGGCATAGACAATTTATTATTGTTCTCTACAGTGATGGTGCATTGGGCTTGCACATTCAAACTATTGGCTGGCAACCGCTTCTAGTTTAAGTTTAAATTTGCCTCTTAATAGTCTAATTGCATATCAGTGACCTTAAGCACTAAACCAGCAGATTCAGTGTTGTCAATTAGGCACATGAAGAAATCACTGAAACATGATGGAATTGTTAAATTACAATTATTTTATTTTACCTTTATTTAACTAGGCAAGTCAGTTAAGAACAAATTCTTATTTTCAATGACAGCCTTGGAACTGCCTTGTTCAACGCTCTACCAGTCGGCTACCTGCCGCCCCATGCATGCAAGACTAGAGTTTCTTGACGCTCAAGACTGCGTGACCCACAGAGGCAAGACATGATGTTCTTGGCCGAGGTTGGCATCGTGATTTGAGCCCTCGTGTCTTCAAGCATGGGTATTAGTGTCGTGGACATGTATCTATATCCTTAATGACAAGTTGACCTGCCAACTTGTGCTAAGCCTGTCGACCTACCTGGTCTAAAATAGACTGAGGCATCAGCAGTTGAGTTGCTGGCCTGGTGTTGATATTTGCTCTACTGTCTTGAACTACAGGCATCTACCAAAATAAAGGAAACCCCAACATAGCGTCTTAATAGCGCGTTGGGCCACCACAAGCCGCCAGAACAGCTTCAATGCGCCTTGGCATAGATTCTACAAGTGTCTGTAACTCTATTGGAGAGTTGATGGCAGTGGAAAACGCTGTCTCAGGCACCGCTCCAGGATCTCCCATAAATGTTCAATTTGGTTGATCTGGTGACTGACACACACATCCTTTAACCCCCCTATGCTCCTTTGAGACCGCTCTTTCAAAGTCACTGATCTCTTAGCCATGGTTGCCAAAATAATGGGCAACTGCGTATTTTTATACATGACCCAAATCATGATGGGATGTTAACGGATTAATTAACTCAGGAACCACACCTGTGTGGAATGCTCCTGTTTTCAATATGCTTTGTGTCCCTCATTTACTCAAATGTTCCCTTTATTTTGTCAGTTACCTGTGACAATGCTCCCATTGAGAGCATTCTTTCTGTCCATGTTACAGGCCTAATGTCACATTTTGAAAGTGAATACACGTTGTTCTCTCTCACATAGAATGGCATTTAAACATGGGACAAACTAGTTTAAAATAAAGGACATGTTAGCCTAGGTTTGAGTCAATGGCTTTCAACAGAGGCAAAGAACCAAGGCCCTATCAGAGACATTGTTGAAGTGCTTTGTCTTGGCTGGATATTGAGGTGATGACACCATTGAGGAATGCACTGTTTGACATTATTCACACAACGGTCACCTTACCCTCCTGTCAGCTCCAGATAAGCCCCAGTCTTGGGTTTACTTTTGTCGATTGCTTTTCTATTGTCCTCCATGGTGTCTGTTATAAGAAAGCTATTTTGTTGATCATTTAGTTTTTTTTGCCCCTGCAGAAAGTGGTGAAAAGTGCAGACAATGACCTGGATGGGCAGATGGTCTTTGAGGAGTTTGTTCACTATTTACAAGATCAGGAGAAAGATCTGAAACTCGTCTTCAAGAACCTGGACAGAAGAAGAACTGGTATGCTATTATGCACAAATCCGAACTTAGTTTCAGAACATGCCTAAGCTACCATAAAATACACATTTTTATTTGGATTCAGGTGGAATTATGATAAATTGTCTTCCATTGTGATTCAGATAAAATGGATTCTAAGGAGATCATGCAGTCTCTCCAGGACCTTGGTGTTCACATATCCCAGCAGCATGCAGAGAAGGTCCTACAGAGGTAAGATATTAGGATGAAACAGTGTTTCCTTATGGTTTTGGTCAATGTTGTCTGTATATAGCTATTATTACTGGTTTGATTCATATTCTCAAGAGTTTATGGTTTTCTTTTTATGTTTTTTTTAAATAGCATGGATAAGAATGGAACAATGACCATTGATTGGAATGAGTGGAGCAACTACCCTCTGCTACAGCCCAAAGAGAACAACATCCCTGAGATCACCCTATACTGGAAACACTCCACGGTGAGGAGGGAGGATGTGAAATAGCTATCCACAAAGCAGAGAATTTAATTATATTTAACATGAATTTGAGTACACTCTGTATCCACTGACAAAAGCCTTTAAAGTTCAATATTGTGAATGGGGATGTTAATCCTATGACATAGATCAACACCAATGGAGGTGTGTCACCAATTAATCTTATTCGTGACTTAATTAGGGTAGGACAGAATCTCTGAATACAAGATTATAATTAAAAGATTTACTGGTTGAATTAATTACCCCTTATATAAAATGTCGATACCAATTGAATTATCCCTTATGTAAGATCATCATGTTTGTAAAGTGGTAGGAGGAGAATAAAATGATCCCCTGCGTTCCTAGAACCACCTTCACGGGACAGTATGATCTTGGGCAGCATGTGGGTGGGGTATTGAAATACTGTACGCCTGAATGAGCGACGCTGCTTCTAAATCTTAGCCTGCTTACCTCTCCAATGTGCCAAAAGCTACAGAACAGCTTGTGTAGGTTGAGCTGGGGCTAAAAATATTCAGAAGTATTCCCTTGGAGATGAGATGACCACCTAACAAAGGCCAGGCAAAATGTCAAGCAGCATTCACTCTAGAGTCACTTTGGCCAGACTAACATGTGGCAGTAGTATTAATTACACTTACATAACAGGTGCTGGCAATTTCACATTTTCTAAGTTCTTGCTTATCATTAAATAGTTTTCAGTTAGTGATTTGGTGCTGGCATGGTAAAGAAGGATAGAGCCTGTACTCTGGTATGGATTTTGCAAAGGCACCTCTCTAGAGACTTAAACTATGTCTGGAGTCTCCCTGGCTGACCTAGATGGTCATTGTGCAACAAACAATGTTACAAGGAGGGAACATTTCCCTCAGTCTTTACCCTCATAATATCAGGAGTGCATGTCAAGTCCGAACCACTGCATTAAAGCAGAAGCACCCTTATGTTTTAACTGGTTTAATGTCTGATTACACACCAGTGTCCCAGAAATAACAGAACAGGAAACGTATAGAATCCAACTTGCTTCCTAACTCGGAACATTAAGTCAACTGACCTAAAGCCTCATAACCTGTGACTTTTGCTCTAAAGGGATGAGGGCAGAGTCTTCTCTGACGCACATTTAGCTGTCAATACTGCTTGTCCCTCGTCACCTCTAGGTGAATGGTTTGTGTGAACATGAGGCCTTAGAAATCCCACACACTGAAAATGTCAGCTCACCCCTTATAGCTTGACTAAACATCTTGTTGCAGCTGCTCTTGGATAACTAATGTATATTGGGACAAAATAAATGGGCTAGTAGTGGATAATTATACTAATGTTCAATCGGTCTGCTGTCTAGCTGTTTGACGTAGGCGACAATCTGATGGTGCCTGATGACTTCACGACAGAGGAGAAACTGACAGGGATGTGGTGGAGGCATCTGGTAGCAGGTGGAGGTGCAGGAGCAGTGTCCCGAACATTCACCGCCCCCTTAGACCGACTCAAAGTACTCATGCAGGTAAGAAGCCCTTGATCTACTGTCTTAGATACCACCTCAGCCCTGTATTCCCAACAACACTTGAAGTCCTAGGAATGGTACACCTTGCCCTCAATTACCTATTCATTGAGTGATAGTGGGCTTCTTGCATAACTTGTAGGCAAATAACAGAACTGTTGCAAGAGCGATTACCTAAGCGTCATACATGGGTTAATGAGTATGTAAATGTGCCAAAACATGGGGTCAAGAGTCCTAGGGGCTGTTTGTTTTTCCCTGGCTCATCCAGCCGACCAATGACTGTGGCAGAGAGCCAGCACACCTTCTCTGTTGAGATGTGATTGGCTGCAGTGGCAGATAAGTCAGGAGTGCGTAGATAGGATTTTATGTGATAGCAAAGTGTGGACCCCCGATTGACGTCAGTGGGTCTGTTTGAACAAGTCATCTGTGGGTTGGTGCAACTGACCCCAGTACACTTTGACTTGTTCCACATTGTACTCACATTCCCAGAGCTAATGCCTCATTACTTAAATAACTGAATAAATGTTTTGAGAAGGAAGGGCCGATTCAGAGTTTTATAATAAGCTTGCACAACGTAAACGTTCATCTAAATCATTAATTGACGTCAATGGGAGACTTGGCTGAACATTTCAGTTAAGCGCACAGATCAAATCGGAATACGGCCCTAATTATCTAATTGGTCGTTTGACTTCTGCATGAGAAACATTTTATATTCTTGATTTGTCAGGTCCACGGTTCCCGTAGCAACAACATGTGCATCATGAGTGGGCTCACCCAGATGATCAAAGAAGGTGGGATGAGGTCGCTGTGGAGAGGGAACGGAATCAACATTATCAAAATCGCCCCTGAATCCGCCATCAAGTTCATGGCCTATGAGCAGGTACTACATGCAGTGCAACACTTACTCCTGTATCATTTTTCTTAATGTAGAGAGAGTTTGGACTCGTATACCGTTAATTATAACTCCATCTAAATTCTGTCTGTGACGATCAAGTTTATGTTCTAACAGTGTCTGTCCTGTCTTATCTCATCCCCTTACTTTTCTTTCAACGGACACTCTCTTGTGTAGATCAAGCGTTTGATTGGCAGTGATAAGGAGACACTTGGCATCCTGGAGCGTTTTGTAGCTGGCTCTATGGCTGGAGTCATCGCTCAGAGCACCATCTACCCCATGGAGGTGAGCAGCCGTCAGTCATCACCCTCTAGCATTACGATTAGATCTGGGACGATTACATCTGTGATTGTTATCAGGATGAGGACAAACACTTATGATTTTAAAGTTCGTAATGTTTTTGTTTCGATTACATGCCACCTGCTAGATTTTCAGTTTATTTCTGCTCACCAGGTTCTGAAAACACGGCTTGCCCTGCGAAAGACAGGTCAGTGCTCTGGCATCTCTGACTGTGCAAAGAGCATCTTCAGGAGAGAGGGACTAGGTGCCTTTTACAAGGGCTTCATCCCCAACATGATGGGCATCATCCCCTATGCTGGAATGGACCTGGCTGTGTATGAGGTAAGAGACCCAGAGAAGGCTTTACAAATCTCTAGTTACATGTTTTCACTGCATTGGATGCTCCATTTGGAATAGCCTCTGAATATGTTCCTTTTTCTACAGACATTGAAGAACTCTTGGTTAGAGAAGTATGGTGCCAACAGTACTGACCCGGGAGTGTTAGTTCTGCTTGGATGTGGCACAGTGTCCAGCACCTGTGGTCAGCTGGCCAGCTACCCCCTGGCCCTTGTCAGAACCCGCATGCAGGCACAAGGTGAGACCTTCAACAATGCACACTTAATTTACACTGCTTATTGGAATATATAATATTTTCCTCATTTTATTTAGATGAGGTTATAAATGACTACAAGTTTTGCTGTTCCTTGGCTCTAATGCTGACTGTCATTTATCTCCTATAGCCATGCTGGAGGGCAGCCCACAGATGACAATGTCAGGGCTCTTCAAACAAATCATCCAGACAGAAGGGGCCACTGGTCTCTACAGGGGCCTGGCCCCCAACTTCCTGAAGGTCATTCCAGCTGTCAGCATCAGCTATGTGGTGTACGAGAACCTGAAGACATCGCTGGGAGTTAAGTCGCGATGAGGTGACTCACATCTGAATGGATCTTCAACCCCTCAGTTGAGGCTAAGGAATCTGAGACTCTTGGTACTTGAGGTTTATGGAGCCATCTCATTCTGTGAATGCCAGAAGATGGAGAACAAGGGACAACAGAATGAAATGGTATCAAATCTGTGAGCTGAAACAGAGGGAAAGGGGAGCTTCTCTCAGTATTGCTATTGCTGCTATTATTTAATAGTTTATTTAGAAGCTCAATTATTGAGTTAGGACCAGAATTCTATATTGAATGTTGGTTAAATATCTACCCAACTGAGTGAGTAACTCCATAATTGGGGACCAATTCTTGTTCTTGTTGCCACTTTGTGGTATAGTGCCTCTGAAAATGTTCCTGTTTCTATGGCTTCACTCAGTAAATCAGGTTAAGCAACAGTTCAAACTGCACCAGTCCCCTTAAGTAGAAACTACTTCAGTTATGCCCAATCTAACATGATGTTTTCAGACATTTTCCTTAGCATTAACAGGTTTTCTGAGTAGTTATTGGTTCTTTCCCCACACCTGCTTTTGTCTTTGCCTGATATGAACATTTATATTAATTAGTGTTCCCTTCCCTGTATGTAGGCAATAGGACAAAAGCACATGTGGTGAATATTTTCCCTTCTCAATCGTTACAGATGAACAATTTATTCGCACTGCCATTTCTGACTGAATGATGCTGTATTTCTGATTGAGTGAAGTATTTATTGATGTCCATATCGATCTAATATTTATTCTTTTTTTTCTTTTTCTTTTGAGCGAAGATGATGGCGTTAAGTTTCTGTTCAGAACACGGCAGTAACTGGCTTTATGCTCATAAGTTTGACTTGTTATGGAAAACTAACTGAAGAGCCATATTTACCATTTATGTATTAAGAAGTGGGTATGTTTGCAAAGCTTTAAATTGAGTCAATTTTGCCTATTTGTCCTCTATATATATTTGAATAGTTTGTTAGTTTACGTTGGTTGTTTTGTTATCGAAATGAATTGCTTCTGTTTTGGTTGTCAGGTCACTTAATCAATGTCTTTGTACCTAAAACCAAAACTTGATTTTAGAGCTTTGAGTAGATTAACACTAATGCACTTTAATAATGCTGGAGACACATTTGAAGGTTTTGCATTAACTTTAGATACACAGTTGGAAACCACTTCAACTTTGGTTAAACCTTTTTTTTTTATGGACCATTTGGTACAATGTTCTTTGAGCAAATAAATTAAAAGGATATGTAATATTCACGTCTTTGGTGTATTTCTTGACTCCTTGAGTGTGTCCCTTCACTTGGACGTGGATGTTCAATAAGATATTTCAAAGATTCAGTGTTTATACTTTTTTTAAATTAATGTTGAGTTTATTTGTGTGAAACATACATTGTATTGGTTATTGCTTTATCAAGAAAAGGGTGCCATTGAAAGGAATAAAACCTGGGGTAGCTGAAAATTGACCAATTGAAGGGGAAGATTCCTGGTGTTTGTGATGCTTGTTTGGTACTGTGGCGAAACAAGATTCATTATGTTTTGATGTTGAGGCTTTGCCTGACTAAAGTGAGGATATTTCAGTTATCCCATAATAGCTTGAGCCGACTATTATTTTACAGGTGTCGAGCTTATGGGCATGTAAAAGGGTTGGTTACATGCTGACCAGACCGGACACGTCGCGTGCGCGAGCGTCGCAAAATACATTTAGAAATCCATGTTATTCAATTATTGCGCGCGCCAACGAGCGCTTGCGACGGAACACAAACCGCCTGCGCAGGTGCGCTATCATGCATAAATGTATTTTGTCCCCCTACACAACGCAATCACGACACGCAGGTTAAAATATCAAAATACATTTATGCACGATGGCGCACGCGCGCAGCCGGTTTGGGTTCCGTGTTAGGCTTCCACTTGCCTCTAAAGAAATGTGTATTTAATGTTCACGCACTCTTATTGGTTGGTTCAATTCCAATGACAATAAGGTGTGTTATTGGCCCTGCTTGCAGATGGGGGAAAATCGCGAACAGAAGGCCCCTCCAGCATGAAAATGTGACGCAAGGGATCGACAGCCATCAACATTAAGCCCTGCACAACGAACGTGCTGTTTCCTATTTAATCACATAACGCTCAACTGAAACCACGGGGTGTGGGTGATTTATTTGAACTAAACAGAACGCAAGGAGAGCACGATTAACATCTGCTACACTGGTGCCAAGACTCGTCTTGTCTTCGCTGGACGTCGCGTGGAGGGATCCGCGAACCGGCTTCAAGAAGTACGGTGGTTGCTGATGCACACCGGAGGCCTAGCGTGTGCATATTAACTGTTTCGCATTCTGCACGAGCGGAATTTTCAGGAGGCTCCTGCATGAGTGAGTGGGGTAAATATAATATACTGTTCATTACTTGTATGTGGTGATAGTATGATTATTTAGTGACGCTGTTACGCTAGTAACTTTCCCACGCCAATGAACGTGAGTACGACGCCACTTTTCGCCAAACGGTGGCGACAGAGCTATTTATAAGTACGTTTCTTTTTATACTTTTCTGTGTCGATTCTTGGTCTTGTTAGAGACGGGTGCAACTTCCATTTAACTTTTGTTTTGAGTGCATTATTTTATGTGTGTTGATATTGATATTGATTTTTATTTCCATCAACAACAAAAACAATAAGAGTTTGGTTTTGGGAGAGATAGGGGAGTTCTTATGTTTAACCCTTCACCGTCAGTGGGTAGAGGGGCAACTATTTCTCCACTTCTACACCTCTGGCCAGGTCAACTGCACAGGCAAGTGTGCACCTTCCACGTGATTTAGAGCTATCTCAACTCAGTGCATTCAAGCTAATTGACCTAGTCCTAGAAATGGGGATGTGTCTATGGATTTCTTTGCAGGCATTGTTAAGCAGATAGGTCACTCCATAGGTGAAAATATTACCTCTTTGGAATCAAAGGCTGTGGGAGATAAAGTGGAACTTCAGGAGGATGATAATGTTGGGGGTACCAAGGTTGGGGCCAGCTCTACTCTAAATGTTGTGGTGAAAAATTATGTCAGGGAACCAGTGTGTTTTAGGGGGGATTGTTCAGAGAAATGCACAGTACATGAGTGGGAGAAGATCATATTAGTGTACATGCAGATGAAGGGCTATGGTGGGCAGGAGAGGTCAGATTAAGTTTTGTGCAAGTTGACGGGACGGGCACGGGATGTGGTAAGAGTAATCCTACACAGTAACCCAGTTGACTTAAGCCAGGGCCCTAGACTGGTTTTTGACATTCTGAAGCATCACTTTAGCGACACAACTCTGACATGTCCCCAGCTGATGTTTATTCTACGTTGCCAATGGAAGGGAAGACTCCATTTGACTACTGGATTAGACTGAACAAGGCAGAGAGGTGGCAGAGGACTGTTTGAAGAGGCAGAACAAGGAGCTAGACAATCCATCACGTGTTCTGACTGTCATGTTTATCAAGCACTGTCTGAACCCAGAGCTGTCATTGATAGTCATGTGCAAACCATTGCATGAGTAGACGGCTGCAGAGGTCCATGGCAGGCTGGAAGAGTACCAGAGGAAGTGCAAGGCTCTACGTCCCTTGCGCCTGCCACCACTGGTCAACACACTGATGCAGGAAGTAAGTAGGCCAGTGTCGGCTGTTGCAAACTGTCCGGAGCCCTTGCCACAGCCCACAAATGGCTCATCCAAGGCATTGGATTGTTTGATTGCCATGCTTGAACGGGACTTGGAGCAGAGGCCACAGCAACCTATGATAACTGTTTCCAGAGGAGGCCCAGGAGAAGGGCGAATCCATCTTTGCAATGAAAAGTGTGTGGGGATGCAAATCACAGCACAATAGATCATTGTTATTCACACCACCTCTGCTTCCTCTGTTATACAGCTGGGCACACATGTCAAGAATGTCCACGCGCTTCATCAGTAACTCCCGTCATTCCATCAAACAGCAACACTGCTCAGCGGCAGGAAAACTAGCTCCCTCAGTACGACCGAAGTGGTGTTGGTTGGCTGCGGGGGGGTTGAAGACCACCCTGTAGGTGTGGGCAAATTGAATCTGTCTGTGTATGGCAGCAGTGTTTCTGTCCCTGTTCTAGTAGTGGATGACCAACGTGATGAGCTCATCCCAGGCAGCAACTTGATAAAACACCTCATCAGGGAGCTGAAGACAACCAGTGACTTCTGGGAGAAGATGTCATCATCTGAACACAATGGAGATGACAAGCTGTTCTGTCTGCTGGCTAATGTAGAGAGATGGAAAGGAACCGAAGTGCCAGAAAGAGTGGGCACGGTAAGGCTGAAGCGGGCAGTCACATTGGAGCCTATGCAGGAGCATTTGGTCTGGGGCCGGCTGTGTACGCCTCGAAATGTATCCGCGGGCAGTGCTGTTGTTGCTGAGCCTACGAGGGCACGATCAAGACCGAAAAACATTCTAGTGGGGAGAACAGAAGCGACATTGTGGAGCAATGGCTGGGTTCCTGTCAATCCCTCAATCCCTCACTGGTAGTGCAGATAGCTTGACCATTGACTGACTTCAAACCGCACAGAGTGACAAGTGAGGTGTTGCGCGAGTTAGGGCTAGGTGACATTGACATTGAGTCCACTCAGGTGTCACAATAGTGTAAGGCCAAGCTAGTTCATCTTTTAGCCCGCTACGAGTCTATCTTCTCCCGGCACAAACTAGATTACGGGATGGCTACTGGTTATGTCCATCGCAACAGACTCAGTGACACCAAGCCTTTTAGCCTACCTTACCATACGCTCTCCCCTAACCATTATGACAAGCTCAGACAGGCCTTGGATGAGATGGAAGAGCGAGAGATAATCAGGAAATCCAGCAGTGAGTATACCTCCCCGCTCGTGCTGGTCTGGAAGAAGTCTGGCGATCTGAGACTGTGTACAGATTTCCAATGGCTCAATGCTTGCACCGTAAAGGAGGCTCACCCTCGACCTCACAAAGTTTTTATTTTGTATTTTTCTCCCTTCCCAATTCCGTGGTGTCCAATTGGTGGTAGTAGTTACAGTCTTGTCTCATCGCTGCAGCTCCCGTACGGACTCGGGAGAGGCGAAGGTCGAGAGCCATGCGTCCTCCGAAACACAACCCAACCTAGCCACACTGCTTCTTGACACAACGCACATCCAACCCGGAAGCCAGCTGCACCAATGTGTCGGAGGAAACACCGTACACCTGGCGACCTGGTCAGCGTGCACTGCGCCCGGCCCACCACAGGAGTTGCAAGTGCGTGATGAGACAAGGATATCCCTGCCGGCCAAACCCTCCCTAACCCGGACGACGCTGCGCCAATTGTCCGTCGCCCCATGGACCTCCCGGTCGCTGCCGGCTGCGACAGAGCCTGGGCTCGAACCCAGAATCTCTGGTGGCACAGCTAACACTGCGATGCAGTGCCTTAGACCACTGCGGCACCCGGGAGGCCGCGACCTCACCAAGTTGATGCTCTGGCGGCCCTGGGTGGCAATGTCTTCTTCTCTACGATGGATTTGACCTCTTGGCTACTACAATGTTGAGGTGCATGAAGACGACAAGAAGTTTACACCCTTCACTTCTCCTTCTGGGTTATATGAATATAGCCATCTTCCACAGGGCCTTTGCAATAGTCCAGCTACATTCATGACGATGATGTTGAGCATTTTTGGGGATCAACATGTTTCTAGCCTTCTTTGTTACCTGGACGATGTCCTGGTTTTTGCCCCGACTGAAGAACTTTGATTGAAACGCTTGGAGTCCGTTTTTGAGCGTCTCAAAGCCCATGATCTGGAATTGACTCCAAAGAAATTTAATTTCATGAAGAGGTCAGTGCGGTTCTTGGGGCATGTCATCAGTGAAGGAGGTGTTGCCAGACAGAGGAGGATCTCATTGAGGATAACACGGACGTGCCCTCCCAGGGGAAGATTCGGTCCTTTCTCGGAATGATAGTCTATTACCAGCAGTTCATTGAGGGGTGCTCCACCATCGCTAAGCTGCTGCATGAGCTGACAACTGGAATGAAGGCGCCACGCTATGGAAAAGGCAAGAAAAAACAAGGAATACATAGGTGTTAGTTGAGAATTATCTGTTAATTGAATGATTAGAATATTCCGCTCTGAAACATATAATTGTATGGAATTGATTAGAATGTATAAAATCATAATCAATAAATGTGTAGTCCTAGTCAGAATTAGGGTAAAGACAACATGTCTTTATGGTATTTTAAACACAGACTGTCTGAGCTTGGTGCCGACCTGACTAGAGATTTGGGAGAGAACAGGGAGTACGTGTCAAGTACAAGGTCACTAATCTCTGTCGGCTGGGTAGCAGGACGTGTGTGCGTCTGTTTGTGTGTATGTGTGTGCGTCTGTTTGTGTGTATGTGTGTGCGTCTGTTTGTGTGTGTGTGGGCGTGAGAAGTCAGTATAAAATGTATTGTTTTCTATTCTTGATTTTAGAACGTTCCCGTGAATAAACCTTTTTGACTATCTATTTTAGCTGGGCCTCCGTCTGTTTCATTCGACCAGGATCTTACAAATTCTGGTTTGCAGACTGAGTAATAATAATTGAATTGTGTTATGTACCTGGAGAACAAAATTCTCCTATCAATAGGAAACTTGCAGCGACTGGACTGGTGAGTGCAAACAGGCCTTCAGTCAGTTGAAACAAGCTCTCCTCGATCAGGTCATGCTAGCCCACCCTGACTTTAGTAGACCTTTCTTTGTGGTCTGTAGATGCATCTAGTAATGGCTGTCCTCTCCCAGGTGCCAGAGGAAGGGTCTGCAGCCAGACTGGTAGTATTCGCTAGCAAATCTCTCAACTAATTCTAATAATTCTAACTAATGTTCTCAACTAACATCAAGGCGGTGACCCGTTCCTGTAGGTTCATGCTCTACAACATTCGCAGAGTACGACCCTGCTCACGCAGGAAGCGGCGCAGGTCCTAATCCAGGCACTTGTCATCTCCCGTCTGGATTACTGCAACTCGCTGTTGGCTGGGCTCCCTGCCTGTGCCATTAACCCCACAACTCATCCAGAACGCCGCAGCCCGTCTGGTGTTCAACTTTCCCAAGTTCTCTCACGTCACCCCGCTCCTCCGCTCTCTCCACTGGCTTCCAGTTGAAGCTCGCATCCGCTACAAGACCATGGTGCTTGCCTACGGAGCTGTGAGGGGAACGGCACCTCCGTACCTTCAGGCTCTGATCAGGCCCTACACCCAAACAAGGGCACTGCGTTCATCCACCTCTGGCCTGCTCGCCTCCCTACCTCTGAGGAAGTACAGTTCCCGCTCAGCCCAGTCAAAACTGTTCGCTGCTCTGGCACCCCAATGGTGGAACAAACTCCCTCACGACGCCAGGTCAGCGGAGTCAATCACCACCTTCCGGAGACACCTGAAACCCCACCTCTTTAGGAATACCTAGGATAGGATAAAGTATCCTTCTAACCCCCCCCCCCCCTTAAAAGAGTTAGATGCACTATTGTAAAGTGGTTGTTCCACTGGATATCATAAGGTGAATGCACCAATTTGTAAGTCGCTCTGGATAAGAGCGTCTGCTAAATGACTTAAATGTAAAATGTAAATGTAAATCACTTACTTGTGCACAGTCAAAGTATCCTGCCCATAGGTTAGAGTTTTTTGCTTTATGCTGGGCTGTCTGTAAGAGGTTTAGTCATTGGCTAAGGGGCAAGTATTTTACTGTATGGACAGACAACAACCCATTAACGTAATCCTTTCCCAGCCCAAATTGGACATCTGAACAGAGATGGGTTGCTAAGCTCGCTCCATTCGAGTTGGACATCAAGAACATCCCTGGCTCCAAGAATTTTATTGCTGATGCACTCAGTAAACAGCCATTTGTGCAGCAGAGCGCTCTCCACCGCATCACAAGGGTTCCATACAAGGCGTTGCTGGAAGAAGCTATGGGAGTACATGCTGAGAAGGTGCAAGATGTGTTCCACTGGTCGAACCACCCATTTGACCTCGAGAGCTGCTCACCGTCAATTGAGGCATATTCCTGTGAAATTGTAATGAGCTGCCAAACTACCTCCTATCCCTCTCCTGGTTCTCTGTCAGAGGAAGCGGTGTCAGCAGTCCTGAAGTCGCAAGGGAAGGCTGGTCTACAGGACTGTGCACTGCTACTGCCTCAGCTCACTCAGTCACTGGTGCCATCTGAGATGTCAGATGTGAGTGCTATCCTATGATGACCTGATATCAAAGCAGCGTCAAGATGACACACTAGCCATAGTTGTCTTCTACGTGGACATGGGCTGGAGACCTCTAGGAGGGAACGTGGCCATGAACCAATCGAGGCTGCAGATTCTGAAGACCTGGGAGAAGCTCACTCTGAAAATGTGTGTACTATATCGTGTTACCAAAAGTTCACTGTCAAAGAAGACATACCAATATGTAGTACCCACCTCCATAAGGGCGACAGTCTGGAAGGGTGTCCACGATGAAGCCGGTCATCAGGGGCAACAGCGGACGTTGTACCTGACGAGACGAGGTTCTTCTGGCATAGTCTGGAGTCTGATGTGAGAGAGTACATCAAGAGCTTCAAGGGGTGTGTGTTCAGTAAGGCCCCCGAGCAAGAGACCAGAGCTCCATTGTAGAACATCATTGTGACTGAGCCCCTCGAGTTGGTGTGTGTGGACTTCTGGTCTGCTGAAGACTCCAACATCAAGTCCTTGGATGTTCTGGTCGTTACTGACCATTTTACTAAGATGGCCCATGCCTTCTTGTGTTCGAACCAATCAGCTAAAGCAGTGGCCCTTCAGCTGTGGAACAACATCTTCTGTGTGTTTTGGTTTTCCTCGTATCCACTCTGACCAAGGGACCAACTTCGAAAGTAAATTGATTGCTGAGTTTTTAAGTGCTGCAGGAGTCCAGAAATCGCACATGACTCCCTACTATCCGATGGGGAAAGGGGGAGTTGAAAGGTTCAACAAAATGCTGGGAAACATGATCAGGGCCTTACCTACGAGAGCGAAGCAGAAGTCGTTGACCTTCGCCTACAACTGTACAGTCCATGCAACCACGGGCCACGCCCCATTCCAGTTGATGTTTGGGAGAACCTCATGTCTGCCTGTCAACATGCTGTTTGGTACCATGCTGCAAGACTCAGAGGTTGTAGACTATGACGAGTACGTCAAGTCCCTAACGAGAGACCTGAGGGAGGCCATGGAGACAGTACAGGTGTCGGCAACCAAACAGCTGAAGAGGCATGCAGGCCTCTACAACAGGAAGATCAGAGGAGCTCCTGTGGAGGTCAGTGATCGGGTGCTGCTGGCGAATAAGGGTGAACTTGGAAAGAGGAAGCTGGCTGATCGTTGGGAGAACAACCTCTATATTGTTACGGGAAAGAATAGTGACATCCACATCTTCAAGATACAGAACATGTCGACTAGCCAGGAGAAAACAGTCCACCGTAATCTGATAATGCCTGTAAACCTCTTGCCTCTCCCTGACACTTCCTTGGAGACACCTAATACGGGAGACAGTGAGGATCAGAGTGAAGAGATGGCGGCCTCATCCATGAATGATATACCAGAAATGGACTTGGGTGAGAGGACTAGTGTGTGGGTATCCGAGCAGACCTCTGGTGAAACACAGTCAGACCCCTCTGAAGAAGAGACCCCAGATGTGCTGGAAGATGGGCCACTGGCGAGGGAACCTCAGAACTCACCACATTCTGAGGGTGCCACTGGTGGCGCAAGTGTGTCAGAGCTAACCTTTAGAGAAGAAATGTCCGAACCCTCTGAAGAAGAAAGGCATTCTGAAGATGCCACTGATAGCACAAGCTCCAGCAACCGTCACATAACCTTTGACCTTGACTATCCACTGACTGTGGACAGTTACCCACCAATGGTGGTTGTAGTTAAACAGCTTAACCGTAATGATAACTCAGTTAGGCCTGTCAGGTCAGCGGCTGGTTGGGTTAGGAAACGCCCAGTGAGACTCATAGAGACTATGCTGACAGGGTTTTTCATACAGAGTTCATTGGAATACCTGTGTGAGTGTAGGATTAGAATCCAAGTTGGCCTGTAGATTTCCAGATCTTTAGCCCATTTTTTGGTTTTACCTTCAAGAGACCCCATGGAGGTAATGGGTCAGGGGTCAAGTAGGCCAAGGTTTTTCTGTCTGAGGTTCTTATTGTCACTGAGTGTACTGAACATGTAACAGGCATGTTTTCCTACAGGGTCTTTAAATTCCCCTAATTCTCTTTAGAGAATAGTCTTTGCACTAGAATATTTGGTTATATATATATATCTCAGCCAAAAAAGAATAGTCCCTTTTTCAGGACCCTTACTTTCAAAGATAATTCGTAAAAATCCAAATAACTTCACAGATCTTCATTGTAAAGGGTTTAAACACTGTTTCCCATGCTTTTTCAGTGAACCCTAAACAATTAATGAACATGCACCTGTGGAACGGTCGTTAAGACACTAACAGCTTACAGAAGGTAGGCAATTAAGATCACAGTTATGAAAACTTTGGACACTAAAGAGGCCTTTCAACTGACTCTGAAAAATACCAAAAGAAAGATGCCTAGGGTCCCTGCTCTTCTGCGTGAATGTGCCTTAGGCATGCTGCAAGGAGGCATGAGGACTGCAGACGTGGCCAGTGCAATAAATTGCAATGTCTGTACTGTGAGAAGCCTAAGACAGCGTTACAGGGAGACAGGACGGACAGCTGATCGTTCTCGCAGTGGCAGACCACGTGTAACAACACCTGCACCGGATTGGTACATCCGAACATCACACCTGCGGGACAGGTACAGGATGGCAACAACAACTGCCCGAGTTACACCAGGAACGCACATCAGTGCTCAGACTGTCCGAGGCTGGACTGAGGGCTTGTACCCCGTTGTAATGCAGGTCCTCACCAGACTTCACCGGCAACAACGGCACCTATGGGCACAAACCCACCGTTGCTGGACCAGACAGGACTGGCAAAAAGTGCTCTTCACTGACGAGTCGCGGTTTTGTCTCACCAGGGGTGATGGTCGGATTCGTGTTTATCGTCGAAGGAATGAGCGTTACACCAAGGCCTGTACTCTGGAGCGGTATCGATTTGGAGGTCGAGGGTCCGTCATGGTCTAGGGCGGTGTGTCACAGCATCATCAGACTGAGCTTGTTGTCATTGCAGGCAATCTCAACGCTATGTGTTACAGGGAAGACATCCTCCACCCTCATGCGGTACCCTTCCTGCAGGCTCATCCTGACATGACCCTCCAGCATGACAATGCCACCAGCCATACTGCTCGTTCTGTGCGTGATTTCCTTCAAGACAGGAATGTCAGTGTTCTGCCATGGCCAGTGAAGAGCCCAGATCTCAATCCCATTGAGCACGTCTGGGACCTTTTGGATCGGAGGGTGAGGGCTAGGGCCATTCTCTCCAGAAATGTCCGGGAACTTACAGGTGCTTTGGTGGATGTGACGACCCTCCCACTCTGTCTACCCTCCCACTCTGTCTCTTTTGCTCTTGTTTCCTTATTAGGATGCCGGTGGGCGGAGCCGGGAGGGTCGTCAGCGACATGGGAAACACCTGGGCCCGGGTGTGTCCCAGGATAAATGGACCTCTTCCACATTCATTGGGAGACTCTCTCCATGCAGACACACTATTGTTTATTTGTATATAGGTTACCTAAGTTAATAAAGATATTTTGTTATTCCTTATCTCCACGTTGTCTCCCTTTTTGTTACGGGCTTCGAGCCGGTTCGTGACATGGAAGAGTGGGGTAACATCTCACAGCAAGAACTGGCAAATCTGGTGCAGTCCATGAGGAGATGCACTGTAGTACTTAATGCAGCTGGTGGTCACACCAGATACTGACTGTTACTTTTAACCCCCCCCTCTTTGTTCAGGGACACATTATTCAATTTATGTTAGTCACATGTCTGTGGAACTAGTTCAGTTTGTCTCAGTTGTTGAATCTTGTTATGTTCATACAAATATTTACACATGTTAAGTTTGCTGAAAATAAACGCAGTTGACAGTGAGAGGACGTTTCTTTTTTGCTGAGTTATATGTGTATTGCATACCTCATTTTGTTTTTATTTCTTTATAGTATGCAAGTGGAATTCAGCAGGGCAGAATGTAACAGGGTTAGTTATGTTTCCACTTGCCTCTGAAGAAATGTGTATTTAATGTTCAAGCACTCTTATTGATTGGTTCAATTCCGATGACAATAAGCCATGTTGTTATTGGCCCCGCTTGTAGATAGGGGAATATCGCGAACGTCAGGTCTCCCCAGTATGAAAATGTGATGCAAGGTATTTTACCATCGACAGCCATCAACATCATTAAGCCCTGCACAACTAACATGCTGTTTCCTATTTAATCACATAATAAATAACGCTCAACTGGAACCACTGGCTAGGGTGATTTATTTGAACTAAACACAACGCAAGGAGAGTGCTATTAACGTCTGTTACAGGAGCACAGAGGTTCCTAGGTGTGAGAAGTGTGCAGAAGGGCATGAGAAAGATTGTGTAGTATTTGGGAAAGAAGCGGTATGTGTTAGTTGTAGGAGTGCCCATGGGGTTGGGGGTCAGAAGTGACGGTGAGAGAGAGGCAGGTTGAGGTTACCAGTGTTAGAGTAGTGCATATGATGTCATATGCTGAAACCGTGAAGAAATTAGAGGAAGATGGGTCAAGGGGGAAGGATCCTGAGAGGATTCTCATGAGTAGTAGATCTGTTCCAGCACAGAGGGATAGGCCAACAAGTGATATATGCTTCAGTCTTCAGTAAGATGACCCAGCTATTCTCCTCCCGCTCCTGCTGGCTTTCACAGATTCTGCCTTTACTCTCCTGAAGTTTCCGGTAAGGAATCGGCAACCTTTCTCATGTGGAATGCCAATTTATCTTACAATTTCTACCGATTTCCGTGAAGTTATGGTTTTCCTATGCACATTTGTGTGAAACAATTTAATTTATAATAACGTCTTCATATCTCTGTCAATTTCATGTGGTTAATCAAAATTCTATCCAAGTCTAAATGAAAATGATACAAGCCTAAAAAGTTAATTCTATTGTTATTGCCAACTATATAAAAATAGCCTACATAAAGCCAACAAATAAAAACATTGCAGCCTGCAGGTATAAATATCCAATAAATCGCATTGGCTACATATGGCCTGTTTGCAAATAACTTGAAACATTGTATCAACTATTAATGTGGGTCTTGCCTGAAGCTTGCACTAGTGAACTTGCAACATTGTACAAAATATTCTGGGCCCTCAGGGTTTCCAGCACCAGTGAACTCCGAACAGACACAGCTGTAGG
The DNA here is from genome assembly GCF_002910315.2 of Salvelinus sp. IW2-2015. Classification (NCBI taxonomy): domain Eukaryota; kingdom Metazoa; phylum Chordata; class Actinopteri; order Salmoniformes; family Salmonidae; genus Salvelinus; species Salvelinus sp. IW2-2015. The sequence continues at coordinate 12,129,723 of NC_036872.1, forward strand.
CTATTTGCACAAGGGATAAGCATTTGCTTGACTTGGGCAGGAGCTCACTGGAGCTGAGTACCAGCACCTAAAATGTTCTACTGCTTGAGCTCCTGTTCCCTCTTATAGAATATTAGCTCAAAAGTATTGTGGCACTCCTTTGCACCTAAAAATAAACAGTACCAGCACCCAAAATGAATACCGGAACCTATTTCAGTCCAGGTCAAGCACTGATAAGAAGTAATCAGGTAGGCCTATTTTGTGACGTTTTCACTGAATCAGAGCATGACATTTTTCCCAATCACGCTGAGTGGTTAACGAGGAACTATTGTAATTTTCAATGGATGTAAAAACAGACTTTGTTTGCTTGTTGTTTGAGGTGAAGAAAACATTACTTTGAGAAGCTCCACAGGTCATTAGTGGTGGTGCATTAAGCCAATCAGAAATACTATCAGATCCCCAAATGAGAACATTTATATGCCTACATTTGCACGCAGGCCAGGTAGCCTATAAACCTACTTCTATGTGTGTGTGTCCTTACTCAACATTGACAGGAGCGCTCCAACTAAATTGACAAAACTCAAATTAAATGAAATAAACCAAAACTTGTTTCTCACAAGTGTAGCATAGGTCTGCAAACAATGTTTCTATTCCAACAATAACTGGAAGCCTGGAATAATAATATTGAATGCATTAACAGAAATGACCATAACCAAAGTAACAAACATTGTAGATTAGGAATTAACGGTAAATATACTGCTGGTGATATATGTAATGGGGAATTGATATAGACTGACAATCAAACCCAAACAACTCACACAATGAAGTTATGAAACAATGAATGTGCACAAATTGTCAGGAGAGAGCGCATTCTGGAGAGAACTGCATTGTGCATCTTGGCCATGTTCTCATCTTGGCCATGTTCTGTTATAATCTCCACCCGGCACAGCCAGAAGAGGACTGGCCACCCCTCATAGCCTGGTTCCTCTTTAGGTTTCTTCCTAGGTTTTGGCCTTTCTAGGGAGTTTTTCCTAGCCACGTGCTTCTACACCTGCATTGCTTGCTGTTTGGGGTTTTAGGCTGGGTTTCTGTACAGCACTTTGATATATCAGCTGATGTAAGAAGGGCTATATAAATACATTTGATTTGATTTGAGCGCATGGTCTATCTGACGTCTGCATTGGCCATGCAGCATTTACAGTGATATGGCCTCAGCAGAAGTCAGGGCATTTATACTTCTTGCGCTTCCCGGAGCAGTGCAGAGCTGTTGCCAAGGAAGTGAGTTTGTGTTTTCTACCGCCAACCAATCTTGTCAATGTGGAGCACATGACGATGCGGCACGGAGCTCGAATTGGCCTCTGCATGCGTCTGAAGCCTCTGCAATTGCGTTACATCCTCCATATGCAGCTTCTGACCACATTTTCATGAAAGCAGATCGATCTTTTAGTCTAGGCCTCTGCAATGGATTAGTTCCTGAGATGGGCGCATAAAACAATCTTGGTAGACCAACAGCCTAACAACCAAACAATCGACCAGTTGACTAAATTGGGGTCAGCCCTAGTTCATAGTAATGGTTATCAACTGTACCGCAGGGATGGAACGTAAAGTTGCAGAAAATAGAAGTTGTGGCAGCAGCTGCAGAAAAGTATTTGGATGTACGAGACTTGGTGTCAAGAGTTACAGGGTGTGTTGACTAGTGGAGTCCAGTCCTCTCAGGCCGGTTTAAATGGTGGAATAGGGTGGTGTTTTTTTTATTTTTATGAGTGTAGCGTAGATTTGATTTTGTTTCCCCTTTTTCCATGCAAAGTATTATGGGTTAATACCCCAGTCTAGTTGGTGGTAGTAAGGCAACATTTATTGGATGCCAACCGCCGTTAAACCTCATCGAAGACGAATAACTTTGCTAGCTGAAGTTAGTTAGCTAGTGTTCGACTTCGATTGTGCCATGATGTTTAAAAACGTGTTTCGATTTGGTTGACTAATTAGGACCGTACATGTCATCCTTACATGGGTTATCACACTGATACTATTCTTACAGGACACTGGCAAATTACTCTTTGAGACAAAACAATTTAATTTGCCATTTAGCTAGCTAGCTAACGTTAGCATGCCAGGCAAGACCGACTGGGAGACTGTCACATTATGACAACAATAAAAGCTAGTGATAGCTTGCAGGCTAGCCAGCCTTATAATTTAGCCAAAGTGAATACAATAGCAATTTTAACAACCTTCCACTTGTTGCTGTGCTGGATTTCTGTGGTGTTTTGGTGAATTTATATCTTGCCTGTTAAGATATGCAAAGACAAGAGGAGAGTGGAGAGTTTATGTAGCATGTGGTGTTTTCCTTGCTGGTCCTGCTGTCAGTGATGCTGTATTACACTCTCTCTGATGCACCTGGGCTTTGTTCACTCTGTGTCAAGGTGAGCAATATCCTCAACCAACCACCCAAAAACCCTTCTTATAATATGTATTCCTTTCTGCTATTACATTATCGTTGCCCTTGAATGTGTTAGTGTGCTCAGGGCTCAAGTGAAGAATTGGAGATGATACCTCAAAACCCCACTCCTTGTCTGTGCCGGTGTGGCTCCTTTTTACTAACAGGTAGGACAGCGGGTAGATTACCATCCAATTGCAGTTAGATCATTACATGGGGAATAACTTATATACTTACATTACCACAATCTCAGATCACAGATTAAATAACATATTGGGTGTGTGTTATGTTGTTGTTAGTATGTATGGCTTCTTCTCTCCCCTTGGTCTCAAGCAGCAGCCCATGAGAGCTAAGTACTGCCAGACCTGTAAACACTGTATATGGGGGTTTGACCATCACTGTCCATGGATAGAGAATTGTGTGGGTGAGAGGAACTACTGCAGGTTCATCATCTATCTGGCTGTGCAGCTGCTTGCTCTACTCTGGGCCCATCAGATTGCTTGGTGAGTGTGGGTGATTTAACCTGAGATGTGTTGAAATGCTTTTGGTCCAACATACACAATGGTTCCCTTGTTGTATTATTGCTGTAAATATAATTTGATGTACTGTTAAATGACAGATGTTTTGTCTTTCAGGTCAGGTTTCCATTCAGCCGCCACTTGGAAACTGTGGCTCAGTGTGAATGGGTTTCTGCTGGCGGCGCTGTGTGTTGTACTTGGTGGTGGTCCTGCTCCTGGGCTGCCACCTCTATCTGATCTCCATCAACTCCAACGCCTGGGAGTTCATGTCCCAGTTCATGTTCTGCTACCAGATGTACTACAGAGTAGAGGTCGACCGATTATGATTTTTCAATGCCGATACCGATTATTGGAGGACCAAAATAAGCCGATTGTCACGTTCCTGACCTTATTTCCTTTATTTTGTCTTTGTTTAGTATGGTCAGGGCGTGAGCTGGGTGGGCATTCTATGTTATGTGTTTCTATGTTGGGTTCTTTTCAATTAGCCTGATATGGTTCTCAATCAGGGGCAGGTGTTTTACGTTTCCTCTGATTGAGAACCATATTAAGGTAGGCTGTTCACACTGTTTGTTTGTGGGTGATTGTTCCTGTTCCTGTGTCAGTGTTTGTGCCACACGGGACTGTTTCGTTTGTTAGTTTGTTCCTGTTCGTGCGTTCTTCGTTGTCTGTAAGTTCTCATGTTCAGGTCTGTTTACGTCGTTTATTGTTTTGTAGTTTGTTAAGAGTTTTTCCGTCTTCGTCTTTCGTTAATAAATCAAACATGTATTCTACCCAAGCTGCGTTTTGGTCCGATCCATGCTCCTCCTCAGACGAGGAGGAGAACGAACGTTACACCGATACCGATTAATCTGCCAATTTGTTTAATTTATTTGTAATTTCCAGCTTTATGCAAGGCAACAATTCTTAGATCTGAGATCTCTTTTGTTCGAGGCATGGTTCACATCAGGCAATGCTTCTTGTGAATAGCAAACTCTAATTTTATGAGTGTTTTTTATGGGGCGGGGCAGCTCTAACCAAAATCTCCAATCTCGTCTCATTGATTCGACTCCAGGTTAGTTGACTCCTGACTCCAATTATCTTTTGGAGAAGTCATTAGCCTAGGGGTTCACATACTTTTTCCAACCTACACTGTGAATGTTTAAATGATGTATTCAATATAGACATGAAAAATTATAATTGTTTGTGTGTTATTAGTTTAAGCAGACTGTGTTTGTCTAATGTTGTGACTTAGATGAAGATCAGATCAAATTGTATGTAAAATGTATGCAGAAATCCAGCAAATTCCAAAGGGTTCACATACTTTTTCTTGCCATTGTATGAGAACATGGCATTTTTCATCTAAAGACGCAATTTATTTTTTGAAAAGGACGTATTGTAACAAGAATAAACAGCCTTTTTCATTTGCTCAGTCAGGCAGTGGGCAAAGCCTCTCACAGTGAAGCATAGAAACAGCAGCGTGTATCTTTCTGATGGGGACAGAGTGGTCCCCATTATAATAGCAAAATAAGCAAAGGCCACAAAGCATGCCAAATTCTGTCCCCATAGACCTCTCATCAAATTCCTTTATGTTTTGTAGATGGCAGCCATTTTCATTTGAGTGAAATCCATTCAAAAGAGCATTACACAGTAGTGTTCATTTTTGGATTTCACTGGGTACTATAAACAATGAAACAGTCATAGAACCAGAACGTCAGACTCATTCATGGCACAACAATACCAGGGTTGCATTCATTTATCCTGCTTATTTGGGTTTGTTGACTTTGATGACAGTCTGCTTCATCTATGTACCATTAGGGTGTCATGCATTCAGTTAATGTCAGTCAAGGTTGTGCTAGGAAACTGTTCATGCAACCGTTTCATGACCTGGATGCAACCCTCTGTCTCTGACTGCTTCATCCATGCAGAGCTGAGAAGTCAGTCTGTGAAAGCATCCTGCTGCTCAGGGGAGAGGCTGCAGGACACGGGAGGAGGTGCCAGGGTTGGCTGGAGAGTCGTGAACTCGCTATCAAAGTTACTGACGTCCACAGACTCCGTGATTTTTGTCAGGAAAAATAGATATGGTACATATGGGTTAAGTTACAAAATATAACTTATTCTCCCACAAGCATCTCAAAGATATGGTTGATGCATCTACACTACCGTTCAAAAGTTGTCACTTAAAAATGTCCTTGTTATTGAAAGAAAAGCAAATTTTTTGTCCATTAAAATAACATCAAATTGATCAGGAATACAGTGTAGACATTGTTAATGTTGTAAATGACTATTGTAGCTGGAAACGGCTGATTTTTAATGGAATATCTACATAGGCGTACAGAGGCCCATTATCAGCAATCATCACTCTTGTGTTCCAATTGCACGTTGTGTTAGCTAATCGAAGTTTATCATTTTAAAAGGCTAATTGATCATTAGAAAACACTTTTGCAATTATGTTAGCACAGCTGAAAACTGTTGTGCTGATTAAAGAAGCAATAAAAGTGGCCTTCTTTAGACTAGTTGCGTATTTAGAGCATCATCATTTGTGGGTTCGATTACAGAATGGCCAGAAACAAAGAACTTTCTTCTGAAACTCGTCAGTCTGTTCTTGTTCTGAGAAATGAAGGCTATTCTATGCGAGAAATTGCCAAGAAACAACTGAGCAAGAGAACAAGTACATTAGAGTGTATAGTTTGAGAAACAGATGCCTCACAAGTCCTCAACTGGCAGCTTCATTAAATAGTACCCGCAAAACACCAGCCTCAACGTCAACAGTGAAGACGCAACTCCGGGATGCTCTGTCTGAGATATGATAAACAATTTTGAACAGTAGTGTATATCTAAAAGCATTGATTGAAAATGACTTGAACTAAACTAGCTTGAAAAATTGCTCGCCCTTAACTTCATTTGCGTCCCCCTCTCCGGCTCCCAGTTTTTTCTCTGTATTCCTCTTAAGAAGCTGCATGTACAGACAGGTTGAGGGTTCAAAACAAACGCTGGTATCTTCATAACAAAACTCTTTCTGAACGGTTTCCAAATATATACAAATATGAGAGACAAAATGAGAAGAGAAAGGAGGGTGGTTACCTTTTGAGTGATGGAGATGGAGTCTGGAGAGAGGCATCCAGGATAATGAACATCATCATTAACTATGCTGCCATGCACCTCCTCTTCATCTTCTCCTGGGAATGGAGACTGGCAAAAGATTGATAGAGGGAAGGCTTTATTCTGTTTTATGGCCAGTCATTGAAACTATATAACATTACATATCTGTGTATTTGTGGTTATTCATTTGTATTTATTATGGATCCCCATTACTCTTCCTGGGGTCCAGCAAAATTAAGGCAGTTATACATTTTAAAAACATTACAATACATTCACAACAGATTTCACAACATATTAAGTGTGCCCCCTCATACCTCTACTCTACTACTACATATCTATAACACAAAATCCATGTGTACATGTGTAAAGTGTGTGTGTTATTGTGTGTTTGTATGCATATGTCTATGTTTGTGTTGCTTGTTTGTGACAAACTGTTTAGTCTGTCTGTGTTTTAGGGAGTGCATTCGTGTGCAGTTATCTTCAGTAAGCACCTCAGGCGCCAGGGCCCAAATTCACAAAACACTTCTTACGCAATTACTTAAGAAGCTTCTTAAGAAAAAAAATGTGAAGTTCATAAGATAGTTCGTAAGTGCAATTCCTCAACAATATCTTAAGAATCAATGATTTTCTTACAAACTTCTCAAATATCTTATTCCGAATCTTCTTAAGATGTGTGTTGCTAGGCAACTGATTTAGCTATCTAGCTAGCAATGGCAATCATGTTAGCATATTTCCTTCAGAGACTAGTTCTAAAACATATTATTGGGTTTAAAATAATCAATACTGAAGCTTTCAGATGAAGTTTGTGAGTGAATTGCTTTCAATTGCTTTCATGAGCGTATTCTCTCACTACCCTGAGTTTAAGACAAGGGTTCAGCTATCTTAGAATTAAGAACAAATTCAAAAACCTTATTTAAAATAATCCAATTTGTTCTTAACTTTTTGCTTAAGGAGAAACATAAGAAATAGCGCAAGAACATTTCCAATAACAACCTTTATGAGGAATATCAACTTTGCTTAACTTTCTTCATTAGTCTAAAATGGCAGTTAAGAAGACATTTCTTCTGAAGAAGGTTTTGCGAATCTGGGCCCAGGAACTCTGGAGTTCCACAGAATGTTGACCTCCGGTCGCCATGCCCCATCCCTGCCAGGTCAACAGCAGATAGAGCACACACACACACACACACACACATACAGTTTGTAATATGTCATTTCCACACATACCCACATACTCTGTCTGAGATACGATAAACCATAATTTACCTTCTTTACAAAGTCCAAAGTCTGTGATTTTAACAAATCCGTCTGCGTCTATCAGCAAGTTGTCCAACTTCAAATTCCTGTGTAAAACACATCCAATTTAAATAAGCTGCAGATGCAAGCTATAGCTGTATTTAGGGCTGGTTTATAACACCCGTGAGTCAAATGACTCAGACACGACTTACCGATAAACTATCTTATTCAGATGCAGGAACTCTAGACCCAGCAAAACACAGGCTGAGTAGAACCTGTAACCTAAAGAAAAGTCAAGAAAATCTAAGAGAAGTCATGACAATCCAAATTTGCACTGTTAAGTGTGTAAGGTACAACTCACCTGGTTTGCACCTCAGAGAAGGCGTTATTATGGATATGGATCATGACCCCCTGGTGAGTACTCCATGACAAAACACGCATGCTCACTGGTCTGGAAGCAGCCGTGCAGGTTGACCAGAAAAGGGTGCCTCGACGCGTTGATTATCTCGAAGATCCTCCTCTCACACATAAGGCTGTCAAGCCATCAGAGAGAGCATTTCTTACTGTAAATAAGTTATTATCTGTGGGTATCACTACTGTACTACTGTATTTGTGTTAAGTGAGCAAGCCTATCCATTGGTATACTGTATCATTATGTCTCCTATTCTTAAAGAACACTAACCTGTCTTCATCACAGGTCACAATGTTCCTCTTCTTCAAGGCTTTGAAGACGTAGAGTTTTCCTGTCTTCTTAAAGTCAGCTAGAAGTACCTGGATAGGGTGAATATTGGAGTACATAGTGCAGTGGGCTATTACAAAATCATATAATACTCTAACATCATGTTGTGTTGGCAAAAAACACTGGACCTTTCCAAAGTGTCCCCTTCCCAGGACAGAGATACATTTGCTCTCTCTGTTGTGTAGTTTTCAATGGAGGGCTGAAAAGGGGCAGACAGATATGCTACAAAGCTAGAACCATGGACACCAAGGCCAGTGTGATGGAAATGTCATACTTGTGCTTTTCTATTTACCAATTTCTATGTTCTATGTTTGTGCTTTACTATAAACCAATTTTTGTGTTCATGCAAGTGACTGACAGAACAAATCCTTACTAACAGTAGCTGCAATTTGGCAGTACACCCAGACCTTGTTTTCAGAACGAAAGATATCTCCGTTTCAAGGTCTCAGTTTAGAGAGAAGAAGCCTCGTGAAGTATTGGTCTGTCACATGTTATGAACCAGTATTGGTATGTCACATGAATGAAACAAAACAGTAATGATGAATTAATTAAGCTAAATTATGCAAATATAACTTGTCTGTGTATAGCCATATACAGTGGGGCAAAAAAGTATTTAGTCAGCCACCAATTGTGCAAGTTCTCCCACTTAAAAAGATGAGAGAGGGCTGTAATTTTCATCATAGGTACACTTCAACTATGACAGACAAAATTAGGGGGAAAAATCCAGAAAATCACATTGTAGGATTTTTAATGAATTTATTTGCAAATTATGGTGGAAAATAAGTATTTGGTCAATAACAAAAGTTTATCTCAATACTTTGTTATATACCCTTTGTTGGCAATGACAGAGGTCAAACGTTTTCTGTAAGTCTTCACGAGGTTTTCACACACTGTTGCTGGTATTTTGGCCCATTCCTCCATGCAGATCTCCTCTAGAGCAGTGATGTTTTGGGGCTGTTGCTGGGCAACACGGACTTTCAACTCCCTCCAAAGATTTTCTATGGGGTTGAGATCTGGAGACTGGCTAGGCCACTCCAGGACCTTGAAATGCTTCTTACGAAGCCACTCCTTCGTTGCCCGGGCGGTGTGTTTGGGATCATTGTCATGCTGAAAGACTCAGCCACGTTTCATCTTCAATGCCCTTGCTGATGGAAGGAGGTTTTCACTCAAAATCTCACGATACATGGCCCCATTCGTTCTTTCCTTTACACGGATCAGTCGTCCTGGTCCCTTTGCAGAAAAACAGCCCCAAAGCATGATGTTTCCACCCCCATGCTTCACAGTAGGTATGGTGTTCTTTGGATGCAACTCAGCATTCTTTGTCCTCCAAACACGACGAGTTGAGTTTTTACCAAAAAGTTMTATTTTGGTTTCATCTGACCATATGACATTCTCCCAATCTTCTTCTGGATCATCCAAATGCTCTCTAGCAAACTTCAGACGGGCCTGGACATGTACTGGCTTAAGCAGGGGGACACGTCTGGCACTGCAGGATTTGAGTCCCTGGCGGCGTAGTGTGTTACTGATGGTAGGCTTTGTTACTTTGGTCCCAGCTCTCTGCAGGTCATTCACTAGGTCCCCCCGTGTGGTTCTGGGATTTTTGCTCACCGTTCTTGTGATCATTTTGACCCCACGGGGTGAGATCTTGCGTGGAGCCCCAGATCGAGGGAGATTATCAGTGATCTTGTATGTCTTCCATTTCCTAATAATTGCTCCCACAGTTGATTTCTTCTAACCAAGCTGCTTACCTATTGCAGATTCAGTCTTCCCAGCCTSGTGCAGGTCTACAATTTTGTTTCTGGTGTCCTTTGACAGCTCTTTGGTCTTGGCCATAGTGGAGTTTGGAGTGTGACTGTTTGAGGTTGTGGACAGGTGTCTTTTATACTGATAACAAGTTCAAACAGGTGCCATTAATACAGGTAACGAGTGGAGGACAGAGGAGCCTCTTAAAGAAGAAGTTACAGGTCTGTGAGAGCCAGAAATCTTGCTTGTTTGTAGGTGACCAAATACTTATTTTCCACCATAATTTGCAAATAAATTCATTAAAAATCCTACAATGTGATTTTCTGGAAAAAAAATTCTAATTTTGTCTGTCATGGTTGAAGTGTACCTATGATGAAAATTACAGGCCTTGCACAATTGGTGGCTGACTAAATACTTTTTTGCCCCACTGTATAAGACAACCGCTGGGACTGCACCAGCAGAGCTCCTGACAGACATTCACTATGGTGCATTAAGTTTGTTGGACCCTCTCCAGCGCACTGACAATAAACAATAAACAATCTTAAATCAATAAACAATTGGTTTAAGATTGACTGAGTGTCCCTATGTAAGAATTTCCACAAAACCAGTCATTCATTTGAATAACATTTCATCAAAGTCTTCTAAAGGACTCTATGCACATGACTTTACCAAAATGACATTTGACTACCACAGTTTTCTGTTCGGTGGAGCTGATAAAGGTGTTCACCACTTTTTCTGTCAGAGTAGGAATTTGTGGTGTTTTCTGTGCTGTTGAGATCATGTTGGGGATGCATCTTCCCTGGTCAGTGCTAGACGTTTTAGATTACTGCTCTTCACTTATGTTCAGCCTAATCACCGGCACGTCACTGCAGATCAAGAGAAACACAGTGATGGTCATGTATATAGTCAGGGAAATCATGCAGTGAAAGTGATATTACATATAGTCCCATAACCAAATATTCTTATAAATACACAACACACAATACCTGTTTTACAATTGATGTTCTTAATGCACACATTGTCTGTATTGTGTTTCCATGGGCAGCACTGTGCTTTCTCTCACCCTGGCAGAAAGGGGGTTGAGAGTGGCCTTATTGGTGGAAAGTGGCGGGTTGACCACAACATCAGAGGAAGTAAACAGACTCAAAGTGGTGAAGGAACTGCATTGAGGCAGGACACTCATCATCAGATGGCCCCATGTAGCAAAGTTCCTGTTCATCTGGGCAACACGTAGGAAGTTCTTCCCTGAGTGGAGGGAAAAGAACGCTGAGTTCAATCCATCAACCCAATATACTGTACCTATCATCAACAGTAACAGGAGTAGGCCTATTCGATCTGTGACTAAAGGACCAAGGCAGGTGACATAGAGTAACTTTCTCTTTTGAGAAAATCCACCTTTCATTGGGTTGGCGCTCAATAACAGGTTTGACTAAATTAATCTGCAAAGCCACCAGAAAAATAACAAGTAGTGTGTTACATATGGATATCTGATTGATAGGCCGCACTGTGGCTATGCCATCTCATATTCGGAACTATAAACAAATCACACCTCAGTGAACAGTGTACCCTGGGGCTCCAGGCACAAACACAGAAAATGTTGTTGGTTGTCCAGGAACTCTTCCAGGCGCAGGTACTTGACTGCATACGTCGCCCTCCATTTTTGCCAGAAGAGCCCAATCCCCAGCTCCCGAGACTGTGGGGGTCCAAATATGAAATATATTTATAATCTCCCAACTGAGAATTAATATGACCTTTTACCAATATAGACATGTTCAGACTATGTACAACACATTCCTTTGAGTTCCCATACAACCAGGTAGGGGCAGTACAATGGCTCCTCCTGGTGTTCTGTATAAGAACTAGCTCTACTAGTCACCCTTTCCACTTCAATGAGAATATCAATCACCCACTCTATTGACACTACTTGCCCGCTCCAGTTGGATGCTGAAGCTTTGTCTCCAGGCCTGCTTGTTCAGGGGTTTGCAGTGGGTGCAACCCACCATTCTGTTATCCAGTTTCAACACTGCACTCATCTCCACTGCCAGACACAAAGTCAGATATTACTGTCCTGTATTTCCTTGACTACAATAACATGTAGAAGAGCTGGTTCTACAGGTACAGTACTTGGGATATTCAAACACGACAACCACAGCTTCAACAAAGAAGTCACAAGCCCTCTGGGCACTTAATACCATACATACACAGTACACTCCCCGCAGGAGAGGAGGAGGTAGTGGATGTTCAATATAGCACTAAGGATGAGTAGGGCTAAGGTCCTTTATACAGGAACTTACAGAAGAGGTCTTCTGTGTGATCAGGTTGGCTGTCAACTTTGGAATCTGTTGGGCTATCCGGAGCAGAAGATGCACTGGTTATTTGGCCTCGTCCTGGCAAGGATTTCAACAAGTCCTCACATCCCAGAAGCCTGACCTCAATTGTGCCTGTAAAATGTTACATTTATCAGGAGAACAGACCTTAAAATAAATATTATCATTCTGATTTTACCTCAGATCCATAAACATACATAAAATATCTGTAAGGTTTGAAGAGAGTGGTTACCTGTTAGGGAGGCCGGCTTAAGTAAGGATGAGGAGATTGAGGAGGAAAGGGAGAAGAGTAAACAACTTTGTCATTGTCCCCCAGGGGGAGGGGATCCTGTAGGGAGCCCCTCTTTGGTGACAGGCTCCTGGACAGCTTCCTGGGAGGACTCCCTCAGGCGATACTCCAGAGAAAGACGCAGAAGATGTAGCTTCTGAGACAAATCTTACACATGGAATCGGGTCTGGTAGAGATATACTGTATGCAATTCCTCAAACACACATAGCATAGAAACAAAAACAAATGTTCCAATGTAAAAACCAATAACCTGATGATGTTTTTCCAATCTTAAACTCATTTTACGAAAGGTTCCTTAGTCCCTGTGAATTGATACTAATTTTGTACTGTTTTCTAATAGAATAGTAAAAAAAAATGTTTCAAGTGTTTCTAGAAATAACCAAGCTAGCCCACCTCAGCCAGGGCCAGTTGGCCGTGAGATGACAGCTCCTCAAGCTCCTTCACCACATCCCTAGCCACCTTCACCACCTCTGTCTCTCTCTGGACATAGTATTTTAACTCTGCCACACGAATGTCCAGGGGATTGACACCCACTAGGGCACATCTTCCTGAGTCAATGGTGCATGAGAAAAAAAGCACAGATTTCAAGCACAGATCATATCAGAAAACATACATTGTAAATCTCCAATCAACATTAAAGAACCATCGTCCACATACTGAGGAACTGTCTCTCTCACCGTCTCTCTAATAAGAGTACAATCTCCATAACTTACTACTCAATCAGTGTAAAAATTCCAGAGCCATCATCCTTTAATTCATGGTTCTTCAAGCCGGATTGAGTTAACAACCCGAAGATATGGATCCAACACATACGAACGCACCTGACCCATCCGTGCGGCCCCGTTCACAGAGAGAAAGACATCCCCCGGCTCACCTCGGAACATGAACCCCCAGCTCACCTCGGAACATGAATAGAACTGAAGAACTAAGCATCTATGAGTGGCAGGTCTTGCCATTCAGCACGACTTGTAGTCCCTGTTGCGCCATCTACGCTCTGCAAGGACACATTCAGGACAACATTGGAGTCAACCAAGAACTTGTGAAGCCCGCCGAGGAGTCATTCTATGTGGACAACTGCCTTTGAAGCATACCCTCTGCCGATGAAGCAAGAAACATTGTTAATGGACTGCGGCAGTGGCTCCATACTGGAGGCTTTGAGATACACCAGTGGGCTAGCAATGTACCAGCTGTCATCGAGCACCTACTGCCCGAGGCAAGATAGGAAAGAAGCGAACTGTGGCTTTCCCAAAGTAACACGGATCTCCAGGAACCAACCCTGGGGCTACGTTGGAACTGCCTCAGAGACTCCTTGGGATACAAGCACTGCACTGCGGAGAGCTCCAAACCTACAATGAGTAATATCTACAGCATGCTCGCCCATCAATACGACCCATTAGGCCTTTCACAACCTGAGCCAAGGTACTCATCCAGGACCTGTGGAAGGAAGGGATAGGTTGGGACGACCCCATTCAACCTCAGAGCCTGCTGGACAGATGGCTTGTCTGGGAACAAGACATTCCTGACCTTGTCCAGATGGAACTCCCCAGAACTTATACACCACCATATGCTGACAATACAAAGTCGACCAGAGACCTCCACATATTCTGTTATGCATCAGAGAGAGGATATGTCTCTGTGTTGCAGAGGTTCAGAACCTTAAGGATGTAGCCAACTGGAGGTATATGGATATCGCGAACAACCTGGCTGATGACGTCACTCGGGGCAAGACCTTGAAAGAGCTGGCCCAACCAGATCGATGGCACCAAGGCCCTGAGTTCCTCCAACAGATCAGTGGCCTTCAATGTCTGTTGCTTACCCGGAGCCTGATGACAGCGAACTGAAGAAATCAGCCTTCTGCGGACATGTCTGTCAGTCCTAGTCCTCAGCTCCCAGATATCAGCAAGTTTGATACATGGAAAGACCTCATGAAGGCAACAACTAGATCCCTACACGGCACGGCCAATCCACTCTCCAGTTCACCTAGCGAAGCAGCAGACTACATAGAGAACCTCCTCCTGAAGCAAGCTCAGATGGAATCGTTTCCTGAAGAGGTCAAGGCCAACATGTCAAACCGGTCTTCTAACAGTCATCTGGGTCCCTTGTCTCCCCAGTATGATAAGGATTCAGGACTCCTTAGAGTTGACGGTAGACTATGAAGAGCAGAGCACCTGGAGATGGATGGTATGCACCCCATCGTCTTGGATCCGCTGACCAAGCTACTCATTCAAGATTTCGACAAGACTCTCCTTCATCCCCTACTCATTCAAGAGTTCGACAAGACTCTCCTCCATCCCGGCCCAGAGAGGGTTCTGGCGGAACTGCATCATAGATACTGGATTCTGCGGGGAAGGGAAGCCATCTGGGAGTTTCAGCACACCTGTTTGCAATGCCAAAGAGAGCGTGTAAAACCTTATGTTCCACTTAGTGTGTTGTGAATTTTGTTATGAATGTATTGTAATGTTTTTAAAATTGTATAACTGCCTTAATCTTGGCAAAACACAGGAAGAATAGCTGCTGCCTTGGCTAATGGAGATCCATAATAAATACAAATACAAATGGCAGACCTACCTCCTGCTCTTCTGCGACTGTATAAGCCACCTTTCTACTGTCCCGGAGTGGATTGTTCCGGACCATTCAACATAAAAATCGGACGTCGCAACGAAAACTGATGGGGCATCGTCTACAAATGCATGACCAGCCGCTGCACCTACCTGGACCTCCTGGAGAGCCTGAATGCCAAGGCCTACCTGATGTCTCTAAGACGCTTCATTGCACTTCGAGGCAAGCCTTTTAAGCTTCTTTCGGACAATGGTATGAACTTCGTTGGAAGAGACAGAGAACTGCGAGAGCCCTTCAAAGTGATGGCCCCCCACCTGAAGGAACATCTCCGATGTCGCGGAACCAGATCCCGTCACATCGAGCCTCCTACTCATGGGACGCTATGACGCATCTCTTCCTCAGGTTTTGTATGACTCCAGTAACATCCTAGTGAAACGCCACTGGAGGCATAGCCAAGTCCTTGCCGATCACATTTGGTCCCAGTTCATTCTCTATTACTTGCCCAGTCTACAGGAAAGACAGAGGTGGGGTAAGGATGGAAGCGAACTTCCTGTGAACCCTGTGGGTTCTCATCATGAACACTCAGCTCCCTCGAGCTCTCTGGTCGGGAAGGTGACTCAAACTTACCCTGGAGCTGATGGACGTATTTGGACTGCTGCTATCCAGGTTAAGGGTTAGACTTACCTACGACCAGTGGCCCGGCTGGTGCAGCTCCCAGCCATCCTCGATTACGATGCAGAAGAACCTGGTCACCTAGAACAGACTTTCTATCTGGTTAGAATGTTGTAGCAGACATTCGGGGCGGCTGTGTAAGAAAGCCTGTTCTTTTAAGAACTCAGTGATGACGTCAAAGCTATCACAAGCTGGCAGGGAAGTCAGGAACCAATATACTCAGTCAGTTAGGGCTAGCTGTTTCAAGGCTAGCTTTTTCAAACAGAAATGTGCATCCTGTAGCACTAATTCCAAAAAGTTTTGGGACACTGTAAAGTCTATAGAGAATAAGAGCACCTCCTCCCAGCTGCCCACTGCACTGAGGCTAGGAAACACTGTCGCCACTGTAAAAATCTACGATAATCAATCATTTCAATAAGCATTTTTCTACGGCTGGCCATGCTTTCCACCTGGCTACCCCAAACATGGCCAAATCAGCTGGGCTAGACAATCTGGACCCTCTCTTTCTAAAATTATCCGCTGAAATTGTTGCAACCCCTATTACTAGCCTGTTCAACCTCTCTTTCGTATCATCTGAGATCCCCAAAGGGGGAGACACTCTAGACCCAAACTGTTATAGACCTATATCCATCATGCCCTGCCTTTCTAAAATCTTGGAAGCCAAGTTAACAAACAGATCACCGACCATTTTAAATCCCACCGTACCTTCTCTACTATGCAATCTGGTTTCCAAGCTGGTCATGGGTGCACCTCAGCCACGCTTAAGGTCCTAAACGATATCATAACCGCCATCGATAAAAGACAGTACTGCATCTTCATCGACCTGGCCAAGGCTTTTGACTCTGTCAATCACCGCATTCTTATCAGCAGACTCAATAGCCTTGGTTTCTCAAATGACTGCCTTGTCTGGTTCACCAACTACTTCTCAGATAGAGTTCAGTATGTCAAACCGGAGGGACTGTTGTCCAGACCTCTGGCAGTCTCTATGGGGGTTCCACAGGGTTAAATTCTCGGGCCGACTCTTTTCTCTGTATATATCAATGATGTCGCTCTTGCTGCTGGTGATTCTCTGATCCACCTCTACGCAGACGACACCATTCTGTACACATCTGGCCCTTCTTTGGACACTGTGTTAACAAACCTCCAAGCAAGCTTCAATGTCATACACTCCTTCCGTGGCCTCCAACTGCTTTTAAATGCTTGTAAAACTAAATGCATGCTCTTCAACTGATTGTTGTCCTCACCCGCCCGCCTGACTAGCATCACTACTCTGGACAGTTCTGACTTAGAATATGTGGACAACTACAAATACCTAGGTGTCTGGTTAGACTGTAAACTCTCCTTCCAGACTCACATTACGCATCTCCAATCCAAAAGGCCTCTTTCACTCATGCTGCCAAACATGCCCTTGTAAAACTGACTATCCTACCGATCCTCGACTTCGGCGATGTAATTTACGAAATAGCCTCCAACACTCTACTCAGCAAACTGGATGCAGTCTATCACAGTGCCATCCGTTTTGTCACCAAAGCCCCATACATTACCCACCACTGCGACCTATATGCTCTCGTTGGCTGTCCCTCACTACATATTCGTGGCCAAACCCACTGGCTCCAGGTCATCGATAAGTCTTTGCTTGGTAAAGCCCCACCTTATCTTAGCTCCCTGGTCACCATAACAACACCCACCCGTAGCACGGGCTCCAGCAGGTATATTTCACTTGTCATCCCCAAAGCCAACACTTCCTTTGGCCGCCTCTCCTTCCAGTTCTCTGCTGCCAATGACTGGAACGAATTACAAAAATCACTGAAGCTGGAGTCTTATATCTCCCTCTCTAACTTTAAGCATAAGCTGTCAGAGCAGCTTACCGCTCACTGTACCTGTACACAGCTAATCTGTAAATAGCACACCCAACTACCTCATTCCCATATTGTTTTTTATACTCTTGCTCTTTTGTACCCCAGTATCTCTATCATCATCATCTGCACATCTATCACTCCAGTGTTAATGCTAATTTGTCATTATTTCGCCTCTATTGCCTATTTATTGCCTTACCTCCCTGCTCTTCTACATTTGCACACACTGTACATAGATTTTTATATTGTGTTATTGACTGTGTTTGTTTTTGTGTAACTCTGTGTTGTTGTTTTTGTTGCACTGCTTTGCTTTATCTTGGCCAGGTCGCAGTTGTAAATGAGAACTTGTTCTCAACTGGCCTACCTTGTTAAATAAAGGTGAATAAAAATAAATAAAAAACTGAAAATAACAAACATTTTTTTCTGCAATAGCAGTAGCCTACCTTCCCTTTGTAGCAGGGTAGAGTTGAGAGGGAAAATGCTATACAGCAAGTAAATAACTATATATTTAAAAGAGAAGAAACTGTTAGCTGTGATCGTGTAAAAATGATTATGTAAATACATACAAAATGTTACAAAGATGTTGATGTTTTTTTCAACAAAATCCCGCCTTTTTTTGTTAGTGGGGGGATTTGATTATGCTGACCTGCAGGGCAGCGGTTTATGGCCCGTGCCTTGAACGGGCAAAAACGGTGAGGGGGGAGTGGCTTTCTCAAATAGAACAGTAATCTGCACCGCTCGGTCATGTTGTCAACAAGGCAGTTTTTGTTGCATCGTCCAGAAACATACATGTATTTTATATTAAATATGTTTGCATTTTCAAACTAGTTTTCATTGGGAAGGTAGATAAAACGTTATCAAAAGCAATCACTTTTGCATGTGAAAACAGAATCCTACTCTTTACGTCACTTTTGTTTTGAGCCGTCCTCGCCTGGGCTTTGAACTAGATGCCTGGTTCCTAAACGAATGCAATCAACTTTCACCCGGTGTAAAACACGCCTTCCCGGGCCAGATTAATCGAATCACCTTAGTATATGCCAGCCCGTGTGCGACCTCGCCAATCAGAAAGCAACACTAGAATCGAGCAAGTAGACTTGTCCTCGAGAGGCGGAGCCCGGTTGGTTCCATTTGCTGAGGCGCGTTCGTAGTGAAAGGGAGCGCGTGAGTGGGCTTGCCTTGAGCTTCGTGGTGTCTGGCTTACTCGCTTTTTATTGTGTAGAGGAGGGCTGCACACGTTGTAACGGCACACCGAAATCGTAGGTAGAAATAATCATCTCCTGTTCGGAGAGAACAGAAAATAACGAATTCAGTGTTCTTTTCCGAAGTCTGTTATTCACAGCCTTCGAAAAACATGTCGGCATCGGCGGCAAAAGTGAGTAAAAAGGAGCTGAACTCAAACTATGACGGCGCGGACGAGACCTCCGGTAAGGAATGGCGGCCTCCAGTTAACCGCCATTTTCACTTTCTTTATTAGTTCTATTGAAATGTACAACTTGAATGCAAATGAGTTCACAGCCAGTAATGTGTTGTCCTTGTGCTTTTCCATATGAATATGCCCGATTCTGGGTGCAGTCTCTATTGTCTGCCGTGAGTGCGTAGTTCTAGGTTCTACTACGTTAGACCGGTGATGGAGGCCATGTTAGCTAACTACGTTAGCAACATTTCATAGCTAGCTAACGTTACCTAGCTAATTGTTTAATCACTGAATGTCCTGTTCAGTATTTTATTTCGCAAGTCTAGTCCTTGGTACTGTAAAAGCAATTGTACAACCATTTGTATAATAGACAGTGCATTTTTGATTGAGAAGTCATGCATTCTATGTTGAATGAAACCACCGTGGCCTTGTTAACGTTACTTTGTTGTTGTGCATATCCGCCATGAAACTAGCCAGAGAGGGTGTTATTTGAAACATGGCTAACTAGCTTAACCTATAGTTAGTGAGCCGTTGTTTTCGAGAAGTATGCCATTGGAAGCATTACATGCGTTGATTCAACAATGCAGGGTTAGTTATAAACAAATAACTTGTGCATAGTTTCGATGCAATGCAGCTAACGTTAGTTACCTAGCTGTAAGTCAGTGTTGGGAAAAGGAGGCACAGAGTGCAGTGTGCGGACTCCCACATTCAAACCACGCGGCCCTCGCTGTAGCCAGCAGGAAGAACCGCCGTTTACAAGCTGCTCTGAAATCGCTAGTTGCAGAGGTGTTGCTAACACTTTCAGTCATGCATGGCAAAAACAATTTGTTGATTAAGATGGATGTTTTCGCCCATTTTGCACCCCTTTATTCAGACTACAAATCGTTACCGGCTCACTCCTGCAACGCTTTTCCATCCATGGACCTGAGTGAAGCTTGGGAGTTCAGGGTCAATTTCAAAACAAGAACATTAGCTCGTAACTTTCTTTGTTGGATATAGCTACATCTTTGACTATTGGCAGGTAAATGTGCAGGAACTTGGTAGTTACTATTTAATGTTGATGTATATCACCAATGCACTGCACCGAGAGTCACTACAATATTTTCTGACATTATTGCATTTCTCATTACAGAAAAAGAGCAACAGGAAGCTATTGAACACATTGATGAAGTTCAAAATGAAATTGACAGGTAAGCCACTCAAGTTAGTGCATATGTATCAGTATTAAACACATTTGTGTTTAAAGGTGTAACAATGTGCTATATATTAGCGGTTGACCTTTTTCAACGCAGATACCGATTATTGGAGGACCAAAAAAAAGATGATACCGATTTATTAATCGGCTGAATTGTATATATTTGTAATAATGACAATTACAACAATACTGAATGAACACTTATTTTAACTTAATATAATACATAAATAAAATATATTTAGTCTCAATAAATAATGAAACATGTTCAATTTGGTTTAAATAAGGCAAAACCGTGTTGGAGAAGAAAGTAAAAGTGCAATATATGCCATGTAAAAAAGCTAGCGTTTAAGTTCCTTGCTCAGAACATGAGAACATATGAAAGCTGGTGGTTCAATATTCCCAATTAAGACGTTTTAGGTTGTAGTTATAGGAAATGTGACTTGTCGGCTGTTTCTCTCTACCATTTGTATTTCATATACCTTTGACTATTGGATGTTCTTATAGGCACTTTAGTATTGCCAGCCTAATCTCAGGAGTTGATAGGCTTGAAGTCATAAACAGCTCAATGCTTGAAGCATTGCGAAGAGCTGCTGGCAAGTGCTGTTTGAATGAATGCTTACGAGCTTGCTGCTGCCATACACCGCTCAGTCGGCCTGCTCTATCAAATCAGACTTAATTATAATATAATAAACACAGAAATACAAGCTGTAGGTCATTAATATGGTCAAATCCGGAAACTATCATTTAGAAAATAAACCGTTTTATTATTTCAGTGAAATATGGAACCGTTTCGTATTTTATCGAACGGGTGGCAACCCTAAGTCTAAATATTGCTTTTACATTGCAGAACTTTCAATGTTATGTCATAATTCTGGAAAATTAATTACTTTCTTTTTTATGAAGAAATTTTCACGTATACCCTGACTCTGCTTGCGCTGAAAGCAAGAGCAGTGACACAATTTCCCTAGTTAATATTGCCTGCTAACATGAATTTCTTAACGTAATATGCAGTTTTTTTAAATTTTTATATACTACTGTGTATTGATTTTAAGAAAGGCATTGATGTTTATGGTTATGTACATTTGTGCAAAGATTGTGCTTTTTTAAAATCATCACCTGTTTGGCGAAGTTGAAGTAGGCTGTGATTCGATGATACAGGCACCGCATTGATTATATGCAACGCAGGACAAGCTAGTTAACCTAGTAATATCATCAACCATGTGTAGTTAACTAGTGATTATGTGAAGAATTATTATTATTTTTTTAATATGATACATAATGCTAGCTAGCAACTTACCGTGGCTCCTTGCAGCCACAGGGTCCTTTTGACGCTGCGCTCGCGTAACAGGTGGTCAGCCTGCCACACAGTCTCCTTGTGGATTGCAATGTAATCGGCCATGATCAGCGTCCAAAAATCCCCCTAATAATCAGCCATGCCGATTTTTTTTGTAAACTCTTTCGGTGTAAACTTAAATGACTGAAACCAAATATAAAGTATGTAGAAAAGAGAAAGGACCTATAATTCATTTAACAGTATTGATTTTGTTACGTTTGAGCAAAAACATTAGCCATGGCAAAATGCATAGAATTGCAGGAAATTATCTTTTAAAATGACTTCGCTCAGCTACATGGCAGAACATGTACAATTCCGTTTACATTAGCTTTAAAACTGCACAATTTTCTCTCAGCTCCATGGCACAGTGTTTAGAATTTCAGGAAATTCGTGTTAAAATGGCAAACATTTCTTGTCTCCATAGAGTAATTTTGTTAATTTCAGGAAATTCACGTAAAACGCAAAAAAAATCTATATACACAACTTTCGGGAAGAGAAACGCCACCTAAGCCCTTTTTGATCCAGGAAAAACGCTGATATGCAATCTCTTCTCCACAGACTGAATGAGCAGGCGAGTGAGGAGATATTGAAGGTAGAACAGAAATACAACAAACTCCGTCAGCCATTCTTTCAGAAGAGGTCAGAACTGATCGCCAAAATCCCCAACTTCTGGGTCACAACGTTCGTCAACCATCCGCAAGGTGCGTTTCTTTAGTAGGCTCTCACAGGATTTTACCGCTGGAACCTAGAATGCTCAGACGTTCTGACTGTTTTAATTCTTCCCCCTACAGTTTCTGCCCTTCTTGGTGAGGAAGATGAGGAGGCACTTCACTATCTGACCAGGGTGGAGGTTACAGAATTTGAAGATATCAAGTCAGGCTACAGAATAGATTTTGTACGTGAAGGTTACCATCATATTGCATTCATAGGATATTGCATTAATGGCAGCAATATGTCATTTATTGGCTTAATTACATTTATTTATTTTGTCTTCTAGTATTTTGATGAAAACCCATACTTTGAAAACAAAGTCCTTTCCAAAGAGTTCCATCTGAATGAGAGTGGAGACCCATCATCAAAGTCAACAGAAATCAAATGGAAATCAGGAAAGGTATTTCACATCACCTCTTTTCACATGCATGGACATATTGGAGATTCTCTGAATGTGCAATATGCGGAAATCGCTCTGCTATTTCCTGGTTGCTAAATCATTTTAGTTTGACTAAACAAGTAATGTGTAGAGAATCATTATACAATCTAAAATGATGTGAAATATATATTCAGTAACCCAACAGTGTATTTTCAGCTGGTGTAAAAAAACAACTACAAAGTAAGACGTAAAAACTAAACTCACGAATGTGTAGCATAGAAATGGCTCAAATAGAACATATCTACGGCTTTTTAGACTAGCTTTCAATGAGTGACAGATCAATAACTCACATTTCTATGTGAAATTGGTCTGGTTGCCCAAAAAGTTACATATTGCTGCTTTAAAAGCACAGCATTTGGCAGAAACGAGTAGGGCACTTAAACCAGTATGTTGACCAGACTTTTTTAACACTACGTACCTGAATATGAGGGGGAAATATCTCTGCAGTTGCATATAGCAAAATTATTTTAGGATAATATACATTTTGTCATAAGTATTGATTTCAGGTGAAAACTATGTAGAATTCTACTGTGGGTAGCGTTAGCTGGCTGTACTTATGCCAAAACTCTGTTTTTTTTAATCATATAGCTAGCTTGCTCTCCATCTTTTTAAATAGTGAACCAACATGTTTTTGTCACTTATTACCCTGACTGATCAAAACTCACTTTCTCGTTCGTGCTCCCTCTTTAGTGGGCAATATGCTTGGAACATCAAATCGCAGTATTTATTCGCAATAAATTTAGTTTCAAAATACATATCGTATCATGAAGTCCCTGGAAATTCCCAGCCCTAACCTGAATGTTGTACTTCAGTGTATATAGATCATTTTGGTTTTCATGCCTGGTTGTTGTTATTGCGAGTGTAGTGAAATGCTTGTGCTTCTAGTTCCAACAATGCAGCAATATCTAACAAGTAATATCTAACAGTTTCACAACAAATACCTAAGTTGGTTTGTTACCCCTGTGACGTCTCTGAAGGACCTGACAAAGCGCTCCAGCCAGACGCAGAATAAAGCCGGCAAGAAGAGGCAGCATGAAGAGCCAGAGAGCTTCTTCACCTGGTTCACTGATCACTCAGATGCTGGGGCAGATGAGCTGGGAGAGGTCATCAAGGATGACATCTGGCCAAACCCCCTGCAGTACTACCTGGTAAGTCTCCAACAGTGGTGTAAAAATACTTTAAAGTACTACTTACGTCGTTTTTTGTTGTTGTGGTATCTGTACATTCCTTTACTATTTATATTTTTGATAACTTTTACTTCACTACATTCTTAAAGAAAATTATGTACTTTTTATTCCATACATTTTCCCTGACACCCAATGCTTATTAGCAGGACAGAAAAATTGTCCAATTTACACACTTATCAAGAAAACATGCCTGGTCATCCCTACTGCCTCTGATCTGGCGGACTCACTAAACACATGCTTAGTTTGTAAATTATGTGTGAGGGTTGGACTGTGCCCCTGGCTATCCGTACATTTTAAAAACAACAATCGTGCTGTCTGGTTTGTTTTAATATATAGATTTTGAAAAGATTCATACTTAAGTATATTTTAGCAATTACGTTTACTTTTGATACTTAGGTAGATTTAAAACCAAATACTTTTAGGCTTTTACTCAAGTAGTATTTTACTGGGTGACTTACTTGCGTCATTTCTTATGAAGATATCTTTACTTTTACTCAAGTATGACAGTTGGGTACTTTTTCCAACGCTGGTCTCCAATGCCTAGCACACCCTGTTATCGATGTTCTCAGCTCTTTGACTTCTATGTCCATTGTGCAACTTTATTATTCCTTCTCTGGATGTCACCCAGGAGATTAAGTCTCGTGTGTAGATGAAGAATTTATAGTTAAAATGTTGGCTAATTTGATTGGCAGGTTCCTGACATGGATGATGAGGAGGCAGAAGGTGAAGATGATGATGACGAGGAAGGTCTTGAGGACATTGATGAGGAGGGTGATGAAGATGATGGAGAGGAAGATGAGGATGACGGAGACGAGGGGGAGGTATGCCCTAGATAATTGCTTAATTTCCTCTTAATTGGCTATATTGAATAGTGAGATTTGTTTTTATGGTGTTGATGATTGTTCCTTTATTTTATTTAGGATGAAGAAGGAGAAGATGACTAAACTGAAAAATGACATCTACCAATACCCTTTCCTATTTTCACCCAATTTGGTTATCCACCCATATTTGGGAGCAAGATTTTGTATTTTTATTTTGTGCTTCGCTGTCTCATTCTGAAGCCTCACTCCTGTCTGTGCCATGTTAAGTTTCTTTGTCTCATCTAAAAACCAATGGCAAATTCCTGCCTTGAATTGTATGTACCACCCCAATTCCCAAATTCATCTGAAGAAAAATAAAAACTTACAAAAAAATAGATTCAGCATGCCATCTTGAGTAGAATTAAATAGCAATTTATATATATAATTTTCTTGCTGTTAGAGGTTGTGATAAATGAACAAAAGCCATGGTGCAGTGACCTAGCGCTAGCAGACCCCTCTATAGTTTTTATAATTTTGTTCAGTTGGCGAGTAGATCCCTGCAAATAATGTCCCCCCCTATGTGGTTAAAAGTTAACAGAAAATACCAGCTTATTCCCATCACCTGTAATGTTTGGGGTCAATGCTGGGGTAGGGTGAAGGGATTTCTTGGGGGGGGTGGGCATTTTGACACCATTACTATATCATTTTTTTTATTATTGTTTTACAGACATTCATGAGATGTGAAATTACATTTTTAATAAACAAAACAAAAATGTAAAAAAAATGCTTGTAAATTTGGGCCTCCCACTGCTTCATGGAATAGAACCTGTTATCTCATGGAATTTACATCTAATCAAAGTTTTATTTTCCGCTGGGGGGGAAATAATCATGTTTTAAACTTAGCGGTGTACAAGTTGTTTTGTTACAATAAAACTTAATGTGTACACAAATGTGTGTGACTCTTCTAACCAACCATAGTAGTAAATTGTAGCGATTTATCTAGAATCAGCAAACTACATGGATGTTAAATGTCTGGTGGTTATGACTAAAATAGTGTACTTGTGTTACTGGACCAGTATATATTAGTGTTAATGACCAGTTTATTTTAGAAGTGTATACAATCACATAGAATACTACATGCTGTGTTGGCGCCACTTATTATGAAATGCAAAAGTTAATTGGTAGAGCCAGCTGAGCCAGGTATCCTTTTGTAACTTTGAATGCAGGAGTTGTCCACTTCTGAATGTTTAAAGTCATAGGAAGTGTTGATGGTACAATAATTTAGCAATCGGTTAGTTATCAAAGCCCCAAATGTCTGCGCCGATTCCTCGAATTGCTTTTTGGTTAGACTTAAGCCGTTACATAACAAACAGCATAAGGTAGATAGGTGTATGGCATTGGTTCCTTCAATTTAGAAACCCCCCACTTGGTTGCCAGACACGTTTGATGGATGAGACTAGACACACCAAAATCATATGCCGAAGTCTATCTTAACTCCCAACCCACCAAGGTGCGCGTGACGACTGTCCAGTACACCAGATGAAATGTCTCCGCCGAAAGTCATGTCTGTTAGCCCTGAGGGGGTTCGAACAGCTCCACGGGCACTCCTAGTTTCCCTATAACAGTATCATGTGAGAGGGCGCAATTCGACAGTGGATAAAGTTGTCATCTTTCTCAAAAGCCAATTCTTGTCCGCTGGACCTGCAGAACAAGTAAACACTTTTATTTACGCTTTAACTAGAACAAGTCACCGAATCCATCCACAACACAGGCTTCGACGAGCATTATCACACACAAATACAGTGAAACAAGTGTTTGCAGCCGAAGTTCCGACGGTTGTCTCTGCCCGCCAACTTACTTATGCAATGATACTAGTTACTCTTTCATATGTGTGCAGTCATGCAGATCAGGAACGAGCGAGATCGGACGAAACAGTTAAGAAAATAAATGGTGCTTGCTTAGGACGTTACCAACCAATTCATATAATATTCGAAATGTACCCCTCAAATTTGGTTCGTTTGAGCACCCCATGGCCTGGAAAACTACGTCATGTTTACAAGGATGGTCAAATGAGTTATCGCATGTCTCCGTCTACAGGCAGGAAATATTTTGCGGTAATTTTACATGTTGCAGAGGATTTCCCGTTGCTATTGGCAACGCGAATTAAAACGCGGGTCCAAGGAATGTTCTCCAATCACCAGACCGATATCTTTAGAGATGACCGGATCCGGATCCGATCCCGTCGGTAGAGATTTAGCAGGTTAACAAATCACTCACTTTTGCCAAACCCGTTTTTTTATTCATAATCCGGTTATGAATAAAGAACATCTGTTGAGATTTAGCTTGCTGGACATGCATGGAGTGATCATGAACATGCTCCCTCCCGGGTACTGTTCTTATCGTGGTATGATTATCTCAGGTTGTCTTGTGTGAATTTCTAGCAGCTAGATGGCCTACTAGTGCAAATTATGCTCTATCGTGTGCTCCAATTCTAGATTAAGTTATTGGTTGAAAACGCGTGATTCTTCACCACCATTGGCATTGCATGTCCACGTGCCAGAGACCAGACCTGTACAATGTACACCTGAAGATGTGTCAGAAGAGCTGTACTGAAAAGACGCCACAGGTTAGTAAACGTTTAGTCAATAGAGTTCTAAACACTGATTCAACCTTTGAAATTAAGTGGGCCTATAACAGTTAAGCAATGACTGCCAATCAAAGAGGTACACATCAAAGGTCATATTGGGCACCTATGTGCCATGGTCCCCTGGGTGCTGGACCCAGGAAGAACCTCTACTCCGGAAGACACAAGTGGGAGGTCCTGCAAGTAATTGATCTGCTCCTCACAGATACATTTTCATCCAGTGCAATGGACATTGCTTACATTTCACATTTATAAACATACATCATTGCTCACTATTCCCAAAGGTATATCACGCATGATATCATTAGATATACTACCAATATTGATTTTCATGTCTCTCAGGGGCCTACTGTCTGGAGCAGTTGGCTGACCTGTCTCATGAGGATGAACAAGAGCAGAGAACATGCCCAGCGTAACAAATATGGAAAAAAGATTGATAGACTCATGATGGATGTTTGATCTCTGAAGAATGAGGTATGTCAGTTGATAATGTATAGTGTGTACAGTTCAATGTTTGCCCCTTACCCAACAAACCCTAGAAGAGGCTATCCCACTATCACAACATACAGAGCAAAGATCTAACTGGCAATCAGCAATATCCAGTGCCTTATTGTTTGTTGCATAAATGTGTCCTGTAAACAAAGAAACTGTGGGTGTGTGTGTGTGTTTCTGTCTGCTTTTGATGATCAGATTAGGCTGCGGAAGAAGGAGCGTCTGCTGGCGCACCAGTCTGAGTATCTGGGTGCATGCCAGCATGTCATCGATGAGCAGGAGGAGGATCTGCTGGATTCCACCAAAGACCTAGACCTTGGAAAACGAGAGAACATCTCCCTCCAGCACTCCCAAAGGAAGAGGTGGGAGACTGGCCACAACAGGTGTGGAGTAATATCATGACATGAGCACATTTAGTCATCATGCATACGTTTACAAACATTCACAAGACAATGTAAAAATGTGTGAGGCAGTTTAGGACTAGCTTGGTTTTAATCTTTCCATTTCGTGCAGGGCTGAGTCGGGGACTCTACATGGGGAAAGAGACATGCTACTGAGGAAGCTGGTAGAAGCAGATATTGATGGGGTGGCAGTGGCCACACAGTTGACAGCCCTGAATGAGGCTATGGGTGGGTAAATACTTATTTTCCACCATAATTTGCAAATAAATTCATAAGAAATCCTACAATGTGATTATCTGGATTTTTTTTCTCATTTTGTCTGTCATAGTTGAAGTGTACCTATGATGAAAATTACAGGCCTCTCTCATCTTTTTAAGTGGGAGAACTTGCACAATTGGTGGCTGACTAAATACTTTTTTGCCCCACTGTACATTATCGAGCGGTCCAAGTGTCACACTATTAACAAGCGGTCCAAGTGTCACACTGCCCTATGTATTTGTGTGCCATCATTCAGGATACTAAGGTGGCAGAGGCCCTTTTTTCAGCTGAGAGCTGGTGTACCCGCCACTCCAAAGAGATGACTGCAAAAAGGCATCTTGAAGTGGAAATCACTGTTTTCAAGAAGTGAGTAATTGTGACTACCATGAGGCATTCAAGACATGTTTCATATGAATGATTCATAATGGTTTGTCTTTGGCAAATGACCTTGTAAAAAATAAGTTGTCCAAAACCTTGAAATAAGTGTATTTTGCAGGCATTTCTTCTTTTCTGATTACTGGATGATGTGCTCTGTTGTCTGTCTATGCAGCCAGGTGACTGAGATGACTGCACAGATCCACACTGTGGTGGAGAAAGGCCGTGCTGAGACGGGTGGGCTCCTGATCCGACTTCACCTCTGGCAACTCCGTCAACAAACTAGAGAACCAGAGACTGAAGGTAAACATATGTTTCTCTTTACTTTCAGTCATCAAGTGTAAAAAGTATAGTATATCAAACCTTGATAAGGACTGAAGATGACAAAACATTCTGTAACTTTGAATGTCAGGTTATTTGTGGATCTTCTTTTTGAGACCACCCTGTCTGCTGCAGAGGAAAACCTGACGCAGTCCCAGTCTGACGCCCAGCAGCTGAAGAGTTCAGTCAAGAAGCTAGAGAGCCAGGTGGAAAACTATAAGAGCAAGGTACAGTTGATCAGCCTATCGGAGTGTCGGCTGTACTTCAATCAAGGTGTTATAATCTAGCTATAATGCTGCATGCTATCCAGTCTGTAGCATAGATTTTGAATTGATATGTGACAATTGTGCTGCAGGTTCAGAGGGCCCGCTTAGAGTCAGAGGACTACTGCTTAAAGCTGGAGATCTCAGAGACGAATCACAGCACCCAGAAACAGCTTGAGGAGCAGGTCCGGGAGTGCAGCATCCTCTCCAAGCAGCTGGAGCAGCCCCTCAAGGCCGGACAGAGACAGGTCTGTCTTACTACTGAACATCACTCAAATACCTGTGCAGTCTTTCAGTTTATTTCAGTCAAGATTTTATTTTCGCATTTTTAAAATGTTTATGTTCTAAGTGTCAACTTGATAATTTTGGTTGGACTTCTTCAACTTTTAGGTGGATCAGAGCCTACAGCGGGCTTTATTCAAAGAGGTTCAGCCAGGCCAAGGCTCTGGACCTGGAGAGCCAGCTGGGACTCAGTAGGACAGAGCTCAGTCAGCAAAGAGGATGTGAGTGAGACATTTTAACCCAAAGACCTCGTTTTCTAGAGAGTTATCTATATGTGTTATACATTATACATCCAATATCTAGTGAAATATTTGTTACAACTTCGCAAACAATTGCAATGGACAGGAATACTATTTATACAAACTATAAAATCTGAACACCATAAAAAGGAATGATACAACAACTATGATAACTTTGTCAAACTGAACTGATATGTAAGTCTTTCTTTCTTTGCAGATGGAATGAATATTCCGGAATCAGTTGAGGAACCTGAAGGAGAGACTGGAACAATCTGACTCCACAAACCGCAGCCTGCAGAATTATGTTCAGTTTCTCAAAGCTTCGTATTGTAATGTGTTTGGTGACTCTGTGCTATCAAGCTCTCGACACACACACTCACCAATCGGATTGAATATTCTTAGAAATATTTTGTATGAGTTGTATGAGCTCTATTTTTTATATTCAGTTGAAATGTACTGTACTGTTTAACAAAACAATAACAAAAGCTTAAAATGAGAGTGGACAGTCTGGTGTGTTTCACAAAAAGACTCAGAAAATGAAGGAAAAAATCTAGATAGTTATCCAGCTTTTACCCCCAGTATTTAGATGAACATTGTTCACAATATGTTACGATTTTACCCATTATGAGGGCAAAGTAGCTTTGAGGATAAACAGCCTTGACTCGGAACCATAGATATATCACAGCCGGAAATGGACCACGTTGGAGTTTGACTTTCAGTGGCACTTATACCGCATTCAGCAGCTAGCCTAATAATCACCTGTCTCTTAAAGTGTTTGTCGTGTGTTTATTTACACGCCAAAATGCCTGCTGAAAGTTTACGATGGGATACATTGGAGGCCTTGAAAAGCTCACCAAAGGGAAGACTGAAATACAACCCAGACTGGCTCGAAAAGGGGGAGGTAATGAACGTCAACGTTAGCATGCTAGCTAACGGCTTCACATATATAACGTTAGCTCAAAGGTTCAAAGTTGTCTCGCATGTTCTGCATTCGCTAACTGACTAAAACAAAGTTACCACATCACCAATATAATTATTAGCCTGCTACCTAGCTGGACCATGGCATGTCTACGAGTTCAGTATTCTAGCCAACATTGGACACGTTTTAAATAAGCATTTCATTGGATTAGATATGTGATATAGCCTAACGTTACTGGTATGATCCTTTCTCGTCCCCTGCAGGATATTTTGTCAGGTTGTAATGAAGCTCCTAGCTTGTCCCCACTCTCTGGGCTCATCTTGAAGAGGCTTAACATGAGCCCTCGAGCGCTTCAGAAGACCTGCTCTTTGGGCTCTGCTTCCCGTGACCCAAGCCCAGGCCTGTCTGAGGAGGCCCCAGTCTCCTCAACCAGCCCCTTCCCTTCAGCCAATGCTCAGCCCACTCCCCTCTCTTCTCCACTACTGGTCCCCAGGTTGAAGAAAGACACAGAGCAGGCAAGTCTCTTTCCCGCTCTGTTTATACCATTTTGTTACTCCCTCTGCACACAATTTGTTTTACATTCGTATGTATTCACCACATTTGTCTTCATATCAATCCACAGCAGATTGTTGGTGATGAGGACAGTGCCCCAGATACCAGCGACGATCTCAGTCCAGTCACCAACCCCATTCCTCCCCCCACCATCTCCCTGCTGTCTCCCAGGGCAACTCAAATGGAAGGATGTATACGCATTTGTGAGGAGAAACATCGTGCCAAAGCTAAGGTTGCAAAAGCTTTTGTCTTTTTTTCTTCTTAGTTATCTTGTTCATGCATCAACATGGCATAATAATATATTGAATGCATTAACAGCAATTACCATAACCAAACAAACATTGTAGATTAGAATGGTAAATGTGATATTGGTGTGCCATCCCCGCGGCCTCCGTAATGTATTAGTCCACTCAGACAGGCGTACATTAGACAGGTGTCTCGTGTACCATAACAAAATATATACAGTACCAGTCAAAAGTTTGGACACACCTACTCCTTCCAGGGTTTTTCTTTATTTTTACTATTTTCTACATTGTAGAATAATAGTGAAGACATCAAAACTATGAAATAACACACATGGAATCATGTTGTATCCCAAAAATTGTTAAACAAATCAAAATAGATTTTAGATTATTCAAAGTAGCCACCCTTTGCCTTGACAGCTTTGCACACTCTTGGCATTCTCGCAACTAGCTTCATGAGGTAGTCACCTGGAATGCATTTCAATTAACAGGTGTGCCTTTTTAAAAATCAATTTGTGGATTTTCTTTCCTTAATGCGTTTGAGCCTATCAGTTGTGTTGGTAGGGGTGGTATACACAAGATAGCCCTATTTGGTAAAAGGCCAAGTCCATATTATGGCAAGAACGGCTCAAATAAGTTAAAGAGAAATGACAGTCCATCATTACTTTAAGACATGAAGGTCAGTCAATACGGAACATTTCAAGAACTTTGAAAGTTTGTTCAAATGCAGTCGCAAAAACTATCAAGCACTATGATGAAACTGGCTCTCATGAGGACCGCCACAAGAAATGAACACCCAGAGTTAACTCTGCTGCAGAGGATACGTTCATTAGAGTTACCAGCCTCAGAAATTGCAGCCCAAATAAGTGCTTCACAGAGTTCAAGTAACAGACACTTCTCAAGATCAACTGTTCAGAGGAGACTGCGTGAATCAGGCCTTCATGGTCAAATTGCTGCTAAGAAACCACTACTAAAGGGAACCAATAAGAAGAAGAGACTTGCTTGGGACAAGAAACACGAGCAATATCCTTTGGTCTGATGAGTCCAAATTTGAGAATTCTGGTGAATTCCAACCGCTGTCTTTGTGAGACGCAGAGTAGGTGAAAGGATAATCTCCGCATGTGTGGTTCCCATTGTGAAGCATGGAGGAGGTGTGGGGGTGCTTTGCTGGTGACACTGTCAGTCATTTTTATTTAGAATTGAAGGCACACTTAACCAGCATGGTTACCACAGTATTCTGCAGCGATACGCCATCCCATTTGGTTTGCGCATAGTGGGACTATCATTTGTTTTTCAACAGGACAATGACCCAAAACACACCTCCAGGCCGTGTAAGGCTATTTGACCAAGAAGGAGACTGATGGAGTGCTGTATCGGATGACCTGGCCTGCACAATCACCCAACCTCAACCCAATTGAGATGGTTTGGGATGAGTTGGAACGCAGAGTGAAGGAAATGCACCCAACAAGAGCTCAGCATATGTGGGAACTACTTCAAGACTGTTGAAGAAGCATTCCCGGTGAAGCTGGTTGAGAGAATGCCAAGAGTGTGCAAAGCTGTCATCAAGGCAAAGGGTGGCTACTTTGAAGAGTTCCCACACGTTTATCACTTTTTTTGGTTACTACATGATTCCATATGTGTTATTTCATAGTTTTGATGTCTTGACTATTATTATACAAT
The DNA here is from genome assembly GCF_002910315.2 of Salvelinus sp. IW2-2015. Taxonomy (NCBI): domain Eukaryota; kingdom Metazoa; phylum Chordata; class Actinopteri; order Salmoniformes; family Salmonidae; genus Salvelinus; species Salvelinus sp. IW2-2015. The sequence goes on from NC_036872.1 coordinate 12,162,897, forward strand.
GTAGAAAATAGTACAAATAAAGAAAAACCCTTGAATGAGTAGGTGTGTCCAAACTTTTGACTGGTACTGTATATGTGAGAACCATGGCATTATGTTAAGCTAGCATTTCATACCTAATCTAGACCCTTGAATTTCCTGGTGCAGATGGAGCTGAGTCTGAGGCAGGAGCTGCAGGAGAAGCTGGTGGCCTCAGTTGCGAGCCGTGAGTCGGAGCAGCTCAAACGCTTTGAGGAGTTGATGGAGCTGAAGCAGAGACAGGAGTACCAGAGTATGCGGGACATGATGGACAGAGAGTACACCCTGCTTGTTTTTATCTCTAAAGCATAATTGTCTCCTTTTCACCTACCAATATGCCGCTGTCCCTGTGACAGAATTGAAAATGTGTTTAAATGTCAAGAATCTTAATTTGCTGCTTGTCTTTCTCTTGTTTAAAAGAACACAAGAAAGCATTGGGCGCCAAGAAAAGTTGAAAGAAGAGCACAAAAACAGAATAAAGGTATTGAAAGTTTAACCACTGGAACTTCAGAAAGCAAAATGCAAAACAGTCGTATTCAGATATAGGTTGAAAAACCTCCTCCGCCCCTCACAGATCCTGAACCTGCGCCTGCGGGAAGCGGAGCAACAGCGTTTGCGGGAGGCGGAATTTGAGAGGCAGAGACAGGTGGAGGGTAGGGAGAGACTGCGTGCTCTCAACGCCATCCAGGAAGAGATACTTCAACTCAATCAGCTCCTGGAGCCGGCCGCACCCACCCAGTCAGGCCCCTCCCCTGATCTCACATCCTATAGCACCCGTGCCAACCAGCTATGCTCCCAGGTGTCAGAGGTGGTGCGCATGACAGCAGAGGTCAGTGTGATTCTCTTTATCCCTCATCTATGGTTGTATGTGTCTTTGTCGAAGTAGACCCATGCTATGGGGGAGCGGGGAATACCATCTATTGTTTTCATCCTGTTTATGTCCTTGCTCTGGTCAATATGGGTAAGTGGTTGTGATTGTGTAGGGGGAGTTCCCCAGTGTGGAGGACATGACGGTGGCAGAGCGGGCACTGCATGAGATGAGGTCACTGATCCGGGTGATGCAGGAGGCAGCTGCCCAGGCCCAGGAGAAGAGGAAGAAGGAGCAGGAGGAGGAAGAGGAGCGCAGGAAGATGGCAGTGCTGCAGGCCCAGCAGGAAGAGCAGAAGAAGAGTGCAGCTCTGTCAGCCAAAGAGAAGGCACGGAAAAAGGGTAAGGAGAGGGAGGATAAATGGATGGATAAAAATGTCTTTATTTGATTACATAAGGTATGTACGAATGAGTGAAAGGTTAGGTAGTGAACAAGGGGTTTAAAAAGCACTCTTCTTTCCAAAGGCCTGCAGACTAAAGCCGAGCAGAGCACTCTGAAGTGGTACCAAGAGCTGCAGGACTCCGCTAACCAGTGTGCACAGTCTTTTGAAGGCTTGAACAACACTAAGGATATCCAGGTTGGTTGAAACTGCATGGGTGAGGAATGAACTGTGCCAGTATAGGAAAATGCAGTTCCCACATTATGATACACCTTCACATTAAAAGCTCAATTACAAACGATTGGCAACATTACCTTTTTGTTCCTATTACCTTTTACATTTGTTTTTCAGACAAAGAAACTAAGAATGGAGCTCCAGAAGGCAGCCACAATCCCTGTCAGCCAGATCTCCAGTATCTCGGGTGCGTCTGGGTTATGCAGAGGGCTCAGAGGCTTATAATGACACTCATTATATCTATGGTAAAGTGAAAGAAGGTGAACATTGCTATAATAATTGTGAGATTGAAATTGTCTGTGCCATGTTTGTCAAATACCTAGGTTCCAAGCTCAGGGAAATATTTGACAAGATTGACAAGCTGTTGTCTGGGAGATCAGTGGTATCCGGAGGGAAGTCTGTCTCCACCTCCCAGCATCCCAACGGCCTGGACTTTGTCAGCTACAAACTGGCCGAGAAGTTTGTGGTGAGTTCACATGACCTTGGCTTGAACTGCTGGAGACACAGGACTATTGGTCTGTATGGTCTCTTCCATACATTGCTGAATTTTTCTGTTACGTTTTATACTCCCGTAGTCATACAAATAAAAGACTGTAGTGTCTTGTTTTCATAGAGCTCTTAAATGCTTCCTTGTCAATTTGTTTCTCTAGAAACAAGGAGAAGAGGAGGTGGCGTCCCACCACGAGGCAGCCTTCCCCATCGCTGTGGTGGCCTCCGGGGTGTGGGAGCTTCACCCCAAAGTCGGAGACCTCATCCTCGCCCACCTTCATAAGAAATGCCCCTACGCCGTGCCCCACTACCCACCTATGAAGGATGGCACATCTGTAGAGGAATATCAGAAGTCAGTGAGGCATCACACTGTTTTACAATGCATCTGGAACGAACTGTAATGAAACAGAAATTGATGTAATTCCATGACTTTGGGTTGAAAACACCTATGCTGCATTTCAAGTGAGTTGCTTACACGATCTAAGCAAATGAGGTTAGTTGCTCTGGCTGAAGTGTTGTTTTGTGTCCCACCAGAATCTTAGGCTACCGTGTGGAAGATGGAGGGGTGGAGGCTCAGGACAGCTTTTTGAAGAGGATGTCAGGAATGATCCGCCTCTATGCTGCTATCATACAGCTCCGATGGCCTAATGGCTCCAAGCAGGGGGTATCGACAATCCTACATTGTTTATATAACGAATGCTAATATCACTAACTATGTCAAAACACTTCACTGACCCCCCCCCCCCAATTGTATACTGTTATTAGGCTGACCTTTATTATTATCATTGTGTCCACCCCTCTAGCCTGCCCCACATGGGCTGAACAACGGCTGGCGCTGGCTGGCTCAGATGCTGAACATGGAGCCCCTGGCAGACGTTACGGCAACACTCCTTTTTGACTTCCTAGAGGTGATGAGTCATGTCTCTGACACCTGTCTCCAAAGACGGTCTCTGGACTAGACATTTTATGCCGGTCACTGACGTCCACTGTTCTCGGTCTTCCCTTAGGTCTGTGGCAATGCCCTGATGACGCAGTATCAGGTTCAGTTTTGGAAGCTCATTCTGCTCATCCAAGAGGAATACTTGCCAAGGTACAATCACCACTCTCAGCAGTTCAGTTTTACATCAGAACAAAATAGTCTGCTGTGACTTTGTGGTACACTCTACCTTGGCCGCTCTTTCAATGCTCAGACTTCATGTTGTCATTTGTTCTCTCTTAGGATTGAAGCTGTCACCAGCCAAGGGCAGGCGGGCTCAGTCACGAGGCTCAAGCAGTTCCTGGAGGTGAGTGTGCTGCAAGGCCAAGTATAGCACAGTATCATAGGCACCGTTGTTTAACTGACACTGATGCACTGTCTTTAAAACCTACTGAACTCTTAAAATTGGTCAAAAATGATCCTGTGTTTTCTTTTTTTCTCCCTATCAGAGTTCATTAAGAAGCAGGCAGATCCCTCCCCCCAAAGGCCAGCTGAGCTCCCACTTCTGGAGATCCTGAGTGGGGGAAGGATGGGAAAGAAGGTTTTGGACATGATGCATCAGTTGGATTCAAGGCTGCATCACCTCAGTCCACAACTCATAGAATTTACTAGGTAGAGAAGCTCTGTCTTGATGTGGAAGTTATGTTTGCAATGATGCACTATATTCTGATCAATTTGCTTAATAGTATGTATACTTATAATTTGGTTTTAGCCAACTATACTAACTGGCTTGTATCGTGACTGCAACATGAACCATTTTATCCAATCTTCGTGCTAATCCTACTGCATAGTCATTCGTTGTTGTTTTTCTCCTTACCCTTGTTGAGAACATTATACTATTAAGGTAGTTATGTAGCTTCTTGCTGTACAGTTCAAGGCTTTCCCCCCCAGTTTTTTTTCTGATTCACTGCAATGTGATTATTTTGCTTTACCAAATTCATATCGTATTACTTATTTTAAACTGAGGGATTTCTTTCCCTTTTTTGTTTCTATTTGTATTTATTTTTTGTTGACTGCTTTTAGATCTGATTACTCAATCATGACATCCCCTATTCAAGTCATATTGTCAGTGTGGTCATAATGGAATCCACCAACATGTTTATAATTTGTACATTTACATGTAATTAACTGTTTTTATATAGTGTGAGGATTGAAGGTTTGCATTTACCACTCTGTTAGTGCTGAGCTTGTACCAAACCGTTAAGGCTGCGTTCACAGGCAGCCCAATATTGGTATTTTGACCAATCACAGATCATTTTCAGAGCAGATGAAAACCGATCATAAATTGGGCTGCCTGTCTAAATGCAGTCTTAGAGTGAAATGAATAATACAGGTGTAACTGAATTAAAACATGATACATTGTTTACTTATTTTTATATGTATGCACATCATTAGGCTGGTTAATACATAACAATTTCAACCAGTTTGTCCAATGGTAGCTCCCAAATTATTATACCCATTTCACTTTGCACACTAACACCATGCTATATCCTGCATAATTGAGAATACATTTTCTGCTCAGATAATTCAATCTGACTGTGACAACCATCTGAGGTAGATTAAGCAGTCAGGTAGTTAACAAGAAAATCCTGAAACAGGTAGCCATAATTGAGTATACTTTCCATCAAAGCATTACAAGTGTATTTCCTACTTTCATAACTTATGGAAGATCAAACCTAGAGGCAAAATTACATTGAGTCATCAAATGTAACATTAGCTTGTTAAATTTAAACCTTTGTGAATGGAAAATAAAACGGGGGCAAATAAAAATGGAACCTAAAATGCTAAGACTGGAGGTAATGTTTTGCACTAAATTTAAAACTGCCAATTTGGTTTTACCCATGTCATACACGTTGTTCAAGTCTGCAGCTTTGACACTGGGGGACACCAGGTAGACAGTTAACAAGTATCTAAACAGCTAATTGCTTCCAGTTTTTTAAAGAACATCAACAAATCATTGGGTGCATTTTCACAGACAATATATCAAGGTTGGAAGTAGATTTCTGTAAATTGCAACAGGTGGAAAAGGTCCTTGGGACAAAATGTTATTGCCTATCATGCAGTCTTTACTTAACGCAACCACTTTTCCCATCATGACATCTACAGATTTAGTCTTAGGGCTGGAAGTGCTATTGAATTCAAGTCTCCTAGTGCTGGTCAATGTTTTGAGCAGGATCAGTTATGGTCCTCATGGCTTTCTGTAGCTTTCTCCATGCGTCTGTACCAGCTCTTCACCTTGGTGTTCTCCATCATGTCATTCCAGGCCTCAAGACCCTTCATCACTCTCAGAATCCCATACACTGCCTGCAGAGAGGAGAGTCAAGGACAATCAGCAAAACACACTTTGGCTATTGTAAACAAATAGTCTCATCAGGAAATCTGCATCTGAGACAAAGTAGACAATACAAGTTCTAGAAGTCTAAGATAATACTTCACATGACAGATGTGATGCTCTTACCAGGTCAGCCAGATTGGGCTGGTCTCCACCCATGAACAACTTCTTGCCAATGGCCGCCACCCACTCATTGACTGCCTTGTACAGATCCTGTCTCACATCATCCTGCAAGTTGTGTCTGCAGGATAGAGGCATTCAATTTAAACAGAGCTCATCACTAAGCATTATTGGCTAGTTATATATCAGACAATCACACAAAAAATGTTGTCACCCACCTACTTTTCAGTCTTTTTGAGATGACAAACATGGCAGCTGCTCCAACATACTTTGCAAAGAAGCCCTCATAAGTGCCAAACTTGCCCTCACGGACAATATAGTCAAAGGAGGCCAGGGCCTCTCCAGTGGACCGGTACACGTTGGGCGAGATCAGGTGAACCAGCCAATCATCTGCCCACTTACGCCATTTGATCTCCTCTCTGAAGAAGATGGACAGTAAAGAGAAAGGGACATTTAAGCCTAGATGATGCTTGACAGAATCTATCAAGAGTAGTGATGCACAGTATGTCTTTAGAGAGGTTTGGACAGATACATTAATTTTCATTAATATCCCATGCACTGAGAATTGTCATTATGGGAAGCAAGAATTTGGCATCCAATGTGTTCACCTACTTTCTGGAGTCTTTCTCTGGGTACATCGTCTGACCTTCAGCTTCATTCACCATTACCCAGTACTTGTTGTTGAACTCTGTCACCTCCTTCCCCTTCTCGTTGACCGCTTTCATCTCTGGGTAACAGCGCAGAATCTCTGAGATGGTTTTATCTCTGGAGGAAGAGAGAGAATTCAGAATGCTTAGTTATCATGATCAAGAAGGAACACTTTATGTAAAAAAACAACTAGAACACTTCTCGGGAGGTAGCTACTTACTTGCTCACCAACTGTGTCTTCAAAGCGCTGATTATTACTGAGGAATCGTTCAGTTGCTGATAGGTCAAGAGCACAGAAGGAGAGCGATCACATGACAAGTTTTCCATCATCCCATACACACCTGTAACTAATACCAAGCCTAGCCAGCAGATCCGACCCACTTGCTTACAGGTGCACTATGGTGGGACAGGCTTCCTGTGTAGATTAAGCCACTGTAGAGCCGGTGCGAGATATGTACTTCGAATTGTCCCATTATCCCCACTGTTACACAGAAGACTGAGCAACTGCTAAAAAACTAGCAGTCGTTCAATCTTCTCTTTGTAACAGTTAGGATAATGGGACTATTCGGAGAACGCACTTCTTATCCCTGGAATGAGGTACGTTTTCCGAGCCATATATATACAGGAAGCCTGTCTGACCCTAGTGCAGCTGTAAATAAGCGGGTTGGATCTGCTAGCTAATACCAAGCCATGCAGAGTGACTCTGTCCCCCCTTACCACATCATCGTTCACCATTAGGATTGGCATTTTTCTGTAAGTTGACCACCTGATTTCCTTCCTCATGACGGGGTTGACCTCCACAATCTCATATGGAAGCCGATGGTAGTCCAGAAAAGCTCGCACTTTACTGCAGAACGGGCAGGTCTTGTACTGGTACAGGGTCAACTTCAGGCCACCATCAGAATAAGCCTGTGGAAGAGATACAACTCAGAAAGTCAATTTTATTAACTGCAAATATATTTTAAAAAAGCCAAATTTGGTTGAACGTGGATGTAACATTGGGCAAACTACATGACAAAAGCACACCTGCCAGTAGTCCCAAATGTGGCGATGCGTTCCATTGTGTACAGGTCTGATTTATTAGGCAAACCACAGACAGGTTGTCAGCTGACACAATCCACCTGACATGCTTTGCTTCAGGTAGACTATATGGACATCAATGAAAATACATTTCATAGATAATATTATTGCCTATTACCTTTGCTTCTTCTTCTTCAGCAAGGTGATGTTGGACAGACAACTGTATTGTTTTATACAAGCCAAGTCCCCCTCCAAGCAGGAACGCACAACCCAGGACACGGCCACCGCGCAGAGGGGAGAAGGGCAGTTTGGATCGGAATCCTGAACCGCCCGTTCCGTGTGCCCTGCTTGATCTATGCAGCGAGACCCTTGGAACCAGAGAGGCAATATTCCCAGCAAGACATACTGGAGACTCCAAAATGTGCCAGCCGATCTTACCGACAGTTCTCGCACAGGAAGCTGCCATCTTGATTTTACATAAATTCCCACAATGCAGTGCGTAGGGACTTGTTCAAGAACATAGTATCGATTTGCGATTTGGTTGGGTGTTGGGGTGTTCAAGAGCATCAATGTTTTTAGAAGCTTAAGGTCGGGCATACTGTAAAAAAAAAAAAAAAGTATGCGTCTGGCTGCTACCTAAGAGCCGGACAGAAGGCAGTAAATAGATATTTGACATAGGTAGGCCAGTTGTTCTTTTTTTTGCCAGTCTCAGTGCACAGCTGTAAATCATTTCCTCCAAAAGTTTATTTTGAACATAAGTGGACAGAATAAGTCACTGCGTGATGCTGCTATGTACACCAAAGCAAAATGATAGGATCAGGCATTATATGACCCGTAATTTGTATTTTTTATTTATTTATTTAACTTCATTTGTATGACTATTTTTTGGGGGGGGGTTAAATTAACAATTGCAAATAAAGAAATCGCATGAAATTGTTCAAATCAGACCAATGCGCATTGCATGCTTCCCATGGTTGCAGGAGGGCATAATCAAGATAGAGGATGAAGCTAGAAATTAAATGCACGAATGCTGCAATTTACTGTGTAGTTTAGACTAATAGCTGAATAGACTAGTACAGTAACTGTTGTCCTACTACAGTACATGTCATCTCAAGGTGGTGCTGGACTCACTGGACATTTCCACAAGGGTACACGCTAATTTGATGCACGAGCATCACTGTGGATAATATCGTTATCAAAATGCTGGATGCTGGTGCAGAAGAAAAGAGAATATATCCTGAACATGCACGAGAAGAGATTTTAAGGTCATGAATCTGAGAGGATGATAATGCTGGAAAAACAGGTATGCTACAGTTACAGTCACCTGGGAAACATTTAGTATGTGAGATGCACCTGTCCTGTCACTCTGTTGTAGTGTTGCATAGACCCACATAATAAATAATACACCATCATATTATTATATTATATGTTTTACTTTGGTAGATCATTTTAACCTGAAACCTCACTGGATAAACCCCTGACCTAAATGCATGTGAATAGTAATTTGTCAGCATGCCCATAACCCCCAATATGTTTATGACTCTCTTGGATGTGTGGACAATTCTCCCAATGGTCTACTACGCTGAAGCTGAAACATCATCCCCTCATCATCATTGAATGAGAAAACATCATTATCACATCCATCATTGGAACTGCATCTGTTAGTCAGTATCCTTAGATATGGTTTGAATGTGATACACACACACTCTCATTTTTTCTCTCTCTCTCTCGCTCACACACACACACACATATACACGTAAATCCATGCACGTGCGCATACACAAACATTCACACACATACACATACACTCATGCATGCACATACAAGCACACTTTTCTACTTAAAAGATGAAGGGCATGGTGCTGAATATTTAAGTGTCTGTATGTTGTTTCTGGACAGGCTGTGCATTGATAAGAATGAACAATAAACACAATGATATTCTTGGCAAGGAAGTGAAGCTTTCTAGGAAATATGCTTTTTGGATCAGGCCCACTGGCCTTCAGCATCAGAGGGAGGGGGACCTCCCATGGTTAAACTCCAAAGTCAGCTCTTGGGCTATAAAAAAAGCAAAGAAAGCCTACCCCGAAAATAACAAACTCGCTCTAACAGCCGTTGAAAATGGACTTGTTCTATATCTTTTCCCCCCTGCCCTTTAATCATCAGAATAAGTTGCAATGTGAGATAACTTACAATATGATGCTTTTGTATGTAACCTTACCTTGCAGGGTGTCATTGTTCCAATGGTATAAAGCAGAGGGGGCTGGTGTGGGGAGCTCTGGGAGGACAGGCTCATTGTAATGGCTGGAATGGAATCTTTGAAATGGTACCAGACACACCAAACACATGTCTGACTCTGTCCAGTTGATTCCATTCCAGCCATTACAATGAGCCCATCCTACTATAGCCCCTCCCAACAGCCTTCTCTGGTATAAAGTCTATACCATTACTGCTGTAAGAGCCATTTCGGCCTACTTTTGTGGTTGTTGTCCATTTGTTGTATTCCACATCATTTGTACACTAGAGGGCACTATGTGTTGGGTCATCGGTCACTATGTGTTGGGTCATCGGTCACAGGTCACATGTATATTGGCGCACAGGTGACCAGGAAGTAGGGATGCACAGGTATGGAGAGCATACAGTTCTCACCGTTGACATTATGGAACTAAGATTAGCCTACGTACCTGTAATACAACCTGGTCTCTGGGCAATTCGGCTGCAGAAACCAGGCGGGGTAATAACATCTGCCTGTATGGAATTATTGCTATTTTATCTTTGCTGATAAATGGGCAAAAGACCCAACCAAAGAGCGACGTTTGGAAAGCAGTTATTTTTGCACACGTCTATGAACATTTGTAAATCCCAGCACACGTCTATGAACATTTGTAAATCCCAGTGTATTCCACCTGTGTTAGTGGCTATCAGGAAGGTTAGCTACTACAACTACAGTTTGGGTCCTGTTAGTAACTATCCCAGGCTAACTAGGTGCCGACATGGAAGTTCCATGAAATTATTTGGAGATCACCAAAGACGTTTTGTGTTCACAACATGCTGAAATTGGAGAAGAAATAGGATATTATTAATAACAAATAGATGATGTCCGGTGGCCTAGACTATTATGCTCTTAAAGTTTTCATAAAAAACAGACAGTTTAAGGCTTAGTTATAGCGAAACACATTCATTCTGATCTTCATTTTGACAGTTCATTGCAAAAGTTATATATTTTGGTCTTTTAGTAGTAAATCTAGCTCTTTTTGAAATCGTGATTTAGAGAAGGTGCCTCTATGTCATCTCAAGGGAGGGGTTTGGTATAAAATACACTCCCTTAGAGATGCTAGATGTGCTGGGGGGTACCACCGCAATGCTTACTTTAAAAGCAGGTGACAGCGTGCCTTATTTGGCAATGGTCTTGGTAAGTGGAGTGTGACAATATGCACAACATGGCCAAAATTATATGGACACCTGCTCATCAAACATCTCATTCCAAAATCATGGGCATTAATATGGAGTTGGTCCCCCCCTTTGCTGCTATAACAGCCTCCACTATTCTGGGAAAGCTTTCCGCTAGATGTTGGAACATTGCTGCGGGAACTTGCTTCCATTCAGCCACAAGAGCATTAGTGAGGTCGGACACTGATGTTTAGCGATTAGGCCTTGTTCGCAGTCGGTGTTCCAATTCATACCGAAGGTGTTCGATGGGGTTGAGGTCAGGACTCTGTGCAGGCCAGTCAAGTTCTTCCACACTGATATCAACAAACCATTTCTGTATGGACCTTGCTTTGTGTACGGGGGGCATTGTCATGCTGAAACGGGAAAAGGCCTTCCCAAACTGTTGCCACAAAGTTGGAAGCACAGAATCGTTTAGAATGTTGTTGTATGCTGTAGCGTTAAGATTTCCATTCACTAGAAAGGGGGCCAAGCCCGAACCATGAAAAACAGCCCCAGACCATGATTCCTCCGCCACCAATCGTTATAGTTGGCACTATGCATTCGGGCAGGTAGCATTCTCCTGACATCTGTCAAACCCAGATTTGTCTGTCGGACTGCCAGATGGTGAAGTGAAATTAATCACTCCAACTCCAGAGAACGCGTTGCCAATTTCCACTGCTCCAGAGTCCAATGGTGGCAAGCTTTACACCACTCCAGTCGACGCTTGGCATTGCACTTGGTGGTCTTAGGCTTGTGTGCGGCTGCTCAGACATGGAAACCCATTTCATGAAGCACCCGACCAACAGTTATTATGCTGACTTTGCTTCCAGAGGCAGTTTGTAACTGGGTAGTGATTGTTGCAACCGAGGACAGAAGATTTTTAAGCGCTACGGGCTTCAGCAACCGGCGGTCTCGTTCTCTGATCTAGTGTGGCTTACAACTTTGTGGCTGAGCTGTTGTTGCTTCTAGATGTTTCCACTTCACAATAACATCACTTACAGTTGACCGGGGCAGTTCTACTAGGGCAGAAATTTGACAAACTGACTAGTTGGAAAGGTGGCATCCTATGACGGTGCCACGTTGAAAGTCACTGAGCTCTTCAGTAATGGGCCTGTCAGCAACGGTTGTGGCTGAAATAACTAATAAAAATGTTGATGTAATAAATGTATCACTAGCCACTTTAAACAATGCCACTTTATATAATGTTTACATACCCTACATCAGTCATCTCATATGTATATACTGTACTCTATACCATCTACTGCATCTTGCCTATGCCGTTCGGCCATCGCTCGTCCATATATTCTTATGTACATATTCTTATTCATTCCTTTACACTTGTGTGTATAAGGTAGTTGTTGTGAAATTGTTAGATTACTTGTTAGATGTTACTGCATGGTCAGAACTAGAAGCACAAGCATTTCGCTACACTCGCATTAACATCTGCTAACCATGTGTATGTGACAAATAAAATTTGATTTGATTTAACTGAATCCACAAATTTTAATGGTGTCCATATACTTTTGTATATATAGTGTATGTTTGGATACACACAGTATATATGCATATATGGGCATATACAATGCATTCGGAAAGTATTCAAACACCATTCCCTTTTTCCAAATTGTGTTACGTTACAGCCTAATTCTAAAATAGATTTTTTTTTTAATTCCTCATCAATCTACGCACAATATCCCATAATGACAAAGCGAAAACAGGTTTTTATAAATGTTTGCAAATTTATAAAAATTAAAACAAACAGAAATACCTTATTTACATAAGTATTCACACCCTTTGCTATGAGACTCGAAATGTATCTCAGGTGCATCCTGTTTTCATTGATAATTCTTCAAATGTTTCTACAGGTTGTGAATTAGAGGGTAATGCCTCTGGAAGTTATACACTGATTGAGTAGGTGAAGTTATGGACATTGTACTCCTATAAGACTAGAGAGACGGTTAGAGAGACAGGTCCTCAGTTTAGGGTTCTTTAATGTTGATTGGAGATTAACAATGTTTGCAATTCTGTGCCATGTCAATCAGCTGTGATTATCCAATTAACTGTTTATCCATACAAGATGTGGTCTTACTTACAGTTTTGGTGTTCATGCACAGTGATGAATAAATTGGTCAGAAAGGAAATAATGTCCAAAACTGAGATTTGTGTTCACAGCAGTAGGTGGCGAGCTGCACTTGGTAATGAACTAAACACTCTGCCAGCTTGTGATAGCTGTGATGTCATTACGGAGTTCTTAAAGGGACAGGCTTTCTTACACAGCCGCCCCGAATGTCTGCTACGACATTCTAACCAGATGGAAAGTCTGTTCTAGGTGACAGGTTCTTCTGCATCGTCATCAAGGATGGCTGGGATCTGCACCAGCCGGGCCACTGGTCGTAGGTAAGTCTAACCCTTGACCTGGATAGCAGCAGTCCAAATACGTCCATCAGCTCCGGGGTAAGTATGACTCACCTTCCCGACAGGTCAGAGAACTCGAGGGAGCTGAGGGTCCACGATGAGAACCACTTGATCCACAGTTAGTTCTCTTCCATCCTTCCTCCACTTCTATCTTTCCTGTAGACTTGGCAAGTAATAGCAAACGAACTGGGACCAAAATAAATTGGCAAGGACTTGGCTATGCCTTCAGCAGAGTTTCCCTAGGATGTTACTGGAGTCATAAAAAATCTGAGGAAGAGATGTGTTGTAGCGTCCCATTAGTAGGAGGCTCATGTGACGGGATCTGGGTCCGTGACATTGGAGGAGAGGTACCCAAGGGGTTTTGCGTTGAAGATTCCCTCCACTTCGGTAAGCACAGTGCAGAGCACGGTTTCAGTGTTGGTCTGTTCCTTGAGTATGACCTTGAGAGCAATCTTCACTGAGTTCACCTTTCTTTCCCACGTTCCAACAAAGTGAGGGCTTGGCGGGTTTAACTGGAATGTTATCCTCTGCTCGGCCAACTGTTCCTTCAGGTGGGGGGGCCATCACTTTGAAGGCCTCTCGCAGTTCTCGGTCTCCTCCAACGAAGTTCGTACCATTGTCCGAAAGTAGCTCGAAAGGCTTGCCTCGACGTGCAATGAAGAGTCTTACACCTTGCTCAAACCGGCTGCGTGCGTGCGCCATCGTGCATAAATTTATTTTGCCCCCCCACACCAAACGCGATCACGACACGCAGGTTAAAATATCAAAACAAACTCTGAACCAATGACATTMATTTGGGGACAGGTCRAAAAGCATTAAACATRTATGGTAATTTAGCTAGTTAGCTTGCACTTGCTAGCTAACGTTAATTTGTCCTATTTAGCTAKCTTKCTGTTGCTAGCTAATTTGTCCTGGGATATAAACATTGAGTTGTTATTTTACCTGAAATGCACAAGGATCTCTACTCCGACAATTAATCCACACATAAAACGGCCAACTGAATCGTTTCTAGTCATCTCTCCTCCTTCCAGGCCTTTTCATCGTTTAAATTATATGGTGATCGCATCTAAACTTTCATTGTATTACCACGACTACCGGCAAAACAGTTCGTCTTTCTATAAACCAATGAGGAGATGGCACGTGGGTACCTGCTTCTATAAACCAATGAGGAGATGGGAGAGGCAGGACTTGCAGCGCGATCTGCGTCAGAAATAGGAACGACATATATTTTAGCCCTTGGTGTCGCAGACGCTCGTTGGCGCGCGCAAGCAGTGTGGGTGCAATAATTGAATAACATGGATTTCAAAATGTATTTTGCGAAGCTCGCGCACGCGACGTGTCCGGTCTGGTCAGCATGTTAGAGACATCAGGAAGGTATCGGCATCCAGGCTCTCCAGGAGGTCCAAGTGGGTGCAGCGGCTGCTCAATGCATTTGTAGACGATGCCCCATCTCTTTTCGTTGCGACGTCCGATTTTTATTTTGAATGGTCCGAAACAATTCACTCCAGTAGAGTAAAAGGGTGGCTTGTACAGTTGCAGACGAGCAGAAGGTAAGTCTGCCATATTTGGAACTTCAGGTTTGGCGATCAATCTTTGCCATTGCAAACAGGTGTGCTGAAACTTCCGGATGGCTTCCCTTCCCCGCAGAATCCAGTGTCTATGACTCTGTTCTGCCAGAACCCTCTCTGGGCCGGGATGGAGGAGAGTCTTGTCGAAATCTTGAATGAGTAGCATGGTCAGCGGATGATTTGGATCCAAGACGATGGGGTGCATAGCATCCATCTCCAGGTGCTTTGCTCTTCGCAGTCTAAAGCCAACTCTAAGGAGTCCCGAATCCTTATCATACTCAGGAAACAAGGGACCCAGACTACTGTTAGAAGGTATAGACCGGTTTGACATGATGGCCTGGACCGAGTGATGTGATCCGCTGGGTGGTTTGCGGTATCCACATACCTCCAGTTGGCTACATCCGTAAGGTTCTGAATCTCTGTAACTCGAGTTCCTCCAAAGACCTTGTATCTACAAGATTCTGACTTGAGCCAATGAAGGACTGTGGTGGAATTGGACCAGAGGATGACTTGTCCGATGGGCAGGGTGAGTTCTGCTTGGAGGACACTGGCCAGCTGAGCTCCAGTGAATGCAGAACTCAACTCCAAGCGTGGCATCAACAGCTGCTTCTTTGGCGCAATGCGAGACCTGGCCAGAACGAAGTAAATGTTTACTTGCTTCTGGTCATCCACAGTCCACATGTAGGCAACAGAGCCATATGCTCTCTCTGACGCATCACTGAATATGTGCAGATCTCTGGTCGACTGTCAGCATATGGTGGTGTGTAAGTTCTGGGGAGTTCCATCTGGAAAAGGTCAGGAATGTCTTGTTCCCAGACAAGCCATCTGTCCAGCAGCCTCTGAGCTGAATGGGGTCATCCCAACCTATCCCTTCTTTCCACAGGTCCTGGACGAGTACATTGGCTTGGGTTGTGAAAGGCGTGACTTAGCCTAGTGGGTTGTATTGAAGGGTGAGCATGCTGTAGATATTCGTCATTGTAGGTTTGGAGCACTCCACAGTGCTGTGCTTGTATCCCAAGGAGTCTCTGAGGCAGTTCCAACATAGCCACAGGGTTAGTTCCTGGAGATGCGTGCTACTTTGGGAAAGCCACAGTTTGCTGCTTTCTGATCTGGCCTCGGGTGGTAGGTGCTTGATGACAGTTGGTACATTGCTAGCCCACTGTCGTATCTCAAAGCCTCCAGTATGGAGCAACTGCCACAGTCCATTAGCAAAGTTTCTTGCTTCATCGGCAGAGGGGATGCTTTGAAGGCAGTTGTCCACGTAAAACTTCACAAGCTCTTCGTTGGCTCCTATGTTGTCCTGAACGTGTTGCTGCAGAGCGTAGATGGCGCAACAGGGACTACAAGTCGTGCTGAATGGCAAGACCTGCCACTCATAGATGCTCGGTTCTTCAGTTCTATGCATGTTCTGCCAGATGAAGAGTAGCACCGGTTTGTCAACTGGTAAGAGGCGGATCTGAGGAAACATGCCTTTGATGTCACCACTTACAGCTACGGCATGTTGACGGAATCTGAGGAGGCCACAGAGCAGGGATGGTCCCAATGTTGGTCCAGGGAACAGGTCATTGAGCGGCCTTCTTGCTCGCACATGCTTTTTCAGTTCTGCCCACACATTTTCTATAGAATTGAGGTCAGGGCTTTGTGATGGCCACTCCAATACCTTGACTTTGTTGTCCTTAAGCCATTTTGCCACAACTTTGGAAGTATGCTTGGGGTCATTGTCCATTTGGAAGACCCATTTGCGGCCAAGCTTTAACTTCCTGACTGATGTCTTGAGATAGCCAATGTTAAATTTCAATTAATAGGATTCATATAATATTTTATAAATATAGTACGCAACAAATCTTGGCTGATTTCTTTTGATTTTCCCATGATGTCAAGCAAAGAGATTTTCCCATGATGTCAATGAGCCTATCAGAAGCTTCTAAAGCCATGACATAATTTTCGGGAATTTTCCAAGCTGTTTAAAGGCACAGTCAACTTAGTGTATGTAAACATCTGACCCACTGGAATTACAGTGAATACAGTGAATTAAATGTGAAATAATCTCTGTAAACAATTGTTGGAAAAATTACTCGTGTCAGGCACAAAGTAGATGTCCTAACCGATTTTCCAAAACTATAGTTTGTTAACAAGAAATTTGTGGAGTGGTTAAAAAAGGTTGAAGTTTTAATGACTTCAACCTAAGTGTATGTAAACTTCCGACTTCAACTGTAGGTACATGGTTGCAAAGGGCATCAGTGTCTTAACAGCTCGATTTTCCAAGGCAGGCTACTCTGGGTACAGCCCTATCCAGAAATCTGGCAGCGGCTTCTGATTAAATTCAATTTTCACAGAACCGCTTGTTGCAATTTTCTTGTTCAGATATCGGTAAGTGGACTGGAGGCAGGGCATGAAAGGGATAATGAATCCAGTTGTTTGTGTCGTCCATTTCGGGAAAGTATCTGCGTAATTGCGCACCCAGCTCACTCAGGTACTTCACTATATCACATTTGACATTGTCCGTAAGCTTGAGTTAATTTGCACACAAACAATCATACAATGACGGAAAGACCTGTGTGTTGTCCTTGTTAATGCAGATAGAGAATAGCTCCAACTTCTTAATCATAGCCTCAATTTTGTCCCTCACATTGAATATAGTTGCAGAGAGTCCCTGTAATCCTAGATTCAGATCATTCAGGCGAGAAGAAACATCACCCAGATAGGCCAGTTGTGTGAGAAACTCGTCATCGTCCAAGGGGTCAGACAGGTGAAAATGATGGTCAGTAAAGAAAACTTTAAGCTCGTCTCTCAATTTAAAAAAAACGTGTCAATACTTTGCCCCTTGATAACCAGTATGTTGTAAAAGCGTTACGTGTTCGCTGCCCATATCCTTGCATAGTGCAGAAAATACACGAGAGTTCAGGGGCCTTGCTTTAACAAAGTTAACCATTTTCATTGTAGTGTCCAAAACGTCTTTCAAGCTGTCAGGCATTCCCTTGGCAGCAAGAGCCTCTCGGTGGATGCTGCTGTGTACCCAAGTGGCGTCGGGAGCAACTACTTGCATGCGCATTACCACTCCACTATGTCTCTCTGTCATGGCTTTTGCGCCATCAATACAGATACCAACACATCTTGACCACCAAAGTCCATTTGATGTCACAAAGCTGCCCAGTACTTTAAAAATATCCTCTCCTGTTGTCCTGGTTTCCAGTGCTTTGCAGAAGAGGATGTCTTCCTTAATTGACCCCCCACCATAAACGTAACGGACATATACCAGGAGCTGTGCCAGGCCCGCCACGTCAGTTGACTCATCCAGCTATAATGCATAGAATTCATTGGCTTGTATGCAAAGCAGTAATTGTTTCAAAACATCTCCTGCCGTGTCATTGATGCGTCGTGAAACAGTGTTGTTTGATGAAGGCCTTGTCTGTGTAGTTTTTCAGTCCTTTTCCCCCAGCATTGTCCCAGCCATATCCGCCGCAGCAGGAAGAATTAAGTCCTCCATAATAGTATGGGGCTTGTCTGTCCTAGCCACTCGTAGCTCACCATATAAGACGCTTCTAGCCCCTTCTTATTAATGGTATCTGTTGCCTTTATACATGTCTTACTACTCAACAGTTGTATTTCATGCTTAACTTTTTCCTGTGTGTGTCAAGAATGGTCCACCACCCAAAGGACATCCAGCCAACTTGACACAGCTGTGGGAAGCATTGGAGTCAACATGGGCCAGCATCCCTGTGGAATGCTTTCGACACCTTGTAGAGTCCATGCCCAAACGAATAGAGGCTGTTCTGAGGGCAAAAGGGGGGAGGGGTGCACCTCAATATTAGGAAGGTGTTCCTAATGTTTGGTATACTGTATCCAATGTATATTTTATGGAAAAGAGATGTTGTATGTTTCTGGACGATGCACAATGCTGCCTTGATGACAGCATGACCGAGTGGCACAGGTTACTGTTCCATTTGAGAAGGGTGCTCCTCCCGCTCAACGCTTTTGCCCGCTTTTGCCCGCTCATGTCACGGTTCATTGGCCGGAGCACCGCAGTTAATAGAACTCCCTCACTGAGGCAAGACTTGCATGAATTCAGCCATGGCATTGGCCACACGATTTTTCTCCATGAGGGAAAGCTTTGCCGTACAGTTTCCATGACAACTGCTCTTCTACAGTAGGCAGGCAATGTGGATCTCTGCATCTGAAAACAGTTTTCAGTGTCTCAAACCTTATTCTATTGAACATAGCACATATACTATTTTCACTGCCCATCTATCTGTCTACCTATAGCCAATGTTAAATTGCACCACAATACTATCTGCGAATTACGATTTAGTTTACATTTCAAATCTGTCTCTTGGGTCATTCCACCTCAAAAAGATAGAGGATTTTGTCACCCACCGTCTCAGATTGTTCTGAAATCGTTTCTGTTGTTAGAAACAGATAAGATAAGCATTCCTGCAACATCATTTTGTTGAAAGACAATTTGAACAATTTGACAAATTTGCCATTTCAATTAATAGGATTCATATAATATTTAATAAATATAGTACGCAACAACCGATTTAGACCAAACCTCTTCTTAACAAGGATTAAGACGTGATGACACCAAGCCCACCCCAATGGCTAGTATAAAGTACCAATTCTCTATGTCTGACAAGTAGTATGAAGCTGCAGATAGGAGTATTGTTTCCTCATACAATGTAATCTATTCAGTGAATTTGATTATGGTTATTTTCCCCTTTTCAGAGAAATGCATCATTAAAGTTGTTAGGTTTATGTACCATCATACAACTTGATATTACTAGGTTCTGACCACTAGAGGGTGCTGTTCCTGCTATTAGTGGGGAAAAGTGTGAAGAATCCCCCCCCCATTCCTCAATGTTAATTCAAGATTGAACCTTCAAATGATTTATAAATGTAGAGTGAAGAGTTAAAGTCAGAACAATGTATTTGCCCAAATACACATCAAAGAAAAATCATCAACAGAGCTGAGGACTACTCATATCTCATTTTATTATTTCACTTTATTTTCCTTTAGTGCATCTTCTATTGCAGTGATGTATCTACATCCCAAATGATGTTGGCGACCAGTTGCAGGGGTCGTTGCATTAATGGTGCAGATGATGCTTGGTTTTGGTACATAACATGTGTCCTTTATGTTTGGCCAAGAGAATGACCTTGCTGGATAACTTGGATGCATGAATTTCAACTTTACGTCCATGTTTTCATCATTCACGGCATCTGCAGTTCCAATCCAGTAGTCATCATAGCAGCAAACTATAACACAAGAACTCTGCCAGGAACCCGCATCTTCCATTACTTTGTTCCACTCTCCAAAAGCCTCATAGGTGCAAAGTGAGTTTCCAGTGACACATATTATGCCATTATGTTTGATATGGTCCTTGGGAAATCCATAGATGAGCATACAGTGGTGAATGTGTGAGAATCTTATTTTCTAATCAGACTGATACTGTATAATGGCTGTCTCTTATACACATCTAGATGTGTATAAGAGACAGGTCCTTGGGAAATCCATAGATGAGCATACAGTGGTGAATGTGTGAGAATCTTATTTTCTAATCAGACTGATACTGTATAATGGCTGTTGGTGTGGGCTTGGTGTGGGGTGTGGGGTGTGGAGGGTCTGTGGGTGGCTCTTGACCATTTATTTGGATTCCTCATGTCTTAATCATTGGTAGGATGAAGTTTGGTACAACTCCGATGTTAGGTACTATATTTATTGAATATTATGTGAATCCTACAAATTAAAAGGGCCAATTTGGTTGCAGTCAATTAGCTTAAGATCAAATTATATTTCAACCAAATAATGTTACAGGAATGCTTATCTTATCTGTTGCTAACTGCAGAAACCATTTCAGAACAATCTGAGATGGTGGGTGTCATGGCTTGCTGAAATGACATGGAATGACCCTCTTCTCACTTCTCTGAATGAGCATTGTACACTACATGTTGATGCTTTTGAAACTTATATTTCACAACCGTGAATCCCCCTGGTGGATGATGAAACAGGACGTTAGTCATATTCCAGAATTGTACATTGTACACAAAAGTACCAAGTGTGTATGTGCGGTCTTCAGGGGAGGAAAGACTTTTTTCCCAATCTTGTAAGAAATTACTTTAGCCTTTAGCCATTTGAGGTAAAAGCCGTGTGACCTACATATCATGCATAAGATTCATTTTAGCTCTGCTGTTAGTTTGAAACCCTAGGAGCTACTAGAGATGGTAGCTGGGGCATCAACAGAAGTAGTACTTCATGCAGGAAGATGCATGGACTGTGTACACATTGTACCTCTAATGTATGTAGCCAAAAAAACACTTCTAATGTTGCCTTGACCACAGCCCACATTGCGACATCCTTTCGCCCCAGAGTAATTTCTCTTGTTTTCCCTGGATGTGTTGTTTATTTAGCACCTCTGGTTACACATAACAATGTAGCTTGGCTTCCAGTGTTAACATTCATTCCACTGCAGCACAGTCAGAGACTGAGGCAGAGGGAGATGAGCACACCTGCTGCATTTCACATTCGTTTTTTTTCTCTGCCTTCTGCATACAGTACTTATTATGCAGGCTATGGTCAGTGTGAAAGGGTGTGTGAACAACATTACAATGCTACTGAGGAAGAAAAAGCAGCCACTAATGTTGGATAAGCAGCTGAATGATGAGAGGTTCTACCTACATCTGCAGGATGAAATAGATGAAAGCAGAGAGGGCAGCAGCTGACAGCACAGACATTCCCTTGTGAGAAACACTCTGGGAGAATCGCATTTTCTCACTCCTCGCGTCCTCTCTTCTCGCCTCCTTCTCAAAACTTATTGGATGAGAAAGCCAAAGGTCCCGCCCCTCTGACCTTCTCCTCCAATGGGTTTTGAGAAGGAGATGAGGAGAGAATAGAGACGACGCGAGGAGTATACAATTTAGATTCTCCCAACGTAGCGCCTGAAGGAGAGTGAGAGGGGAGGGAGGGAGGGAGAGAGAGAGGCTAGAAGAAGCAGGTGAGGGAGCCGAGGGGGTTTCTCTCCCTCTCAGACAGGTTCCTTCAAGTCTTCAGTAGAGGCAGCGGCAGCAACAGTGGTAGTTGTGGTGGTGTTTCTGTTAACAGCAGCCCAGAGTTCCTGTTTGTTTGTTTTTGTGTGTGTGCGTGATTGATGCAGAGTGAGCGTTAAAGCGAGAGGGAGTTTAGCGATCTGTTGCTCCGGGAGCATCGGTCGTCTGTGCTCTTGGGAGTGCTTTAGCAGCATGGAGACCAAGTCCCTCTTCAGCCTTCACAAAGCCTTGGCTCAGCCAGTCAAGATGTGTATGTTTGACTTCCCTGTCAACATACTGGATGATCTGGTAAGAAAGAGCTCATATGTTGTTATTTGATTCAGTCGCAGTCTTTTTGGCTGTGTGTGTGTATGTGAGATAAAGAGTTTATGGGTGAGAGAGAGGGTGGTGATTCAGAGAAGGAGGATGTGTTTGTCTGCTACAGTATGCTACCACCAGGGTGGTGGTTCAGCTGTTCAGTGTGTCTGGCACACATCCAAGAGCAGAGTTAGGCAACCATTCCCCTGTGGTGTGCGTTTACTTCAATATGTTTTTCTTGTGCATGGTTGGTCATGCCCACTATTGAATGTGGATGTGTTTTTATTGTTTATTACATAGTTATAAATATGGTATTACTTGCTACTTGGTGGTTCATTCTTTTTGTTGGTGTTGGAAATGATTTGGTTTTGTGTTGTTGTTATTCACTGAGTTTGGAAATAGACTGTGTGACATTGGTCTCTAGTTCCTTCTCACTGTGACAAGTCCATCTCTGTGTGTTTCATTGTGTCAGCTGTTTTCCTCTAGTCCTGCTCTTCTTGCTCAAACCCTGTTAC
Organism: Salvelinus sp. IW2-2015; assembly: GCF_002910315.2. Taxonomy (NCBI): domain Eukaryota; kingdom Metazoa; phylum Chordata; class Actinopteri; order Salmoniformes; family Salmonidae; genus Salvelinus; species Salvelinus sp. IW2-2015. The sequence continues at coordinate 12,185,240 of NC_036872.1, forward strand.
ACTTGATTATAGAGGAAGTTGCTTTTGTTGTTCCCTATGGTAGCCGCTGGTCTATGATTTATTTCCAATTACATGTTGAACAAAGAAGTTGGAAGACAGAATCTTTGCACTAGAGGCATTTCGTAAAACTTTGTGTTCCTGCTTGCAGTCTTGGCCCAAACCCAATCAGAAAGACCCTGCTTTTCCCTGCTATTAGATAGGGTGTCTCCTTAAGGTATTGTTAAGCTGCCTCAGAGGGGTTGCTTTTCAAATGGTCCTCAGTTAGCTGCAGTGCAGTTGTCAAAAAGTTTTTAAATGCTAAGACCTACGAGCTAGGAGTGCCTCGGAATGGGCCTGCAGCTCCTTGAAATAATGGTGAGCAATAAATCCATCCGTTCATAAGAGCAGACTCTTTCGGTCAGGTAGTTAGGAGTGTTGTCGTTCTCAGAAGTTATTTCACTCTGTTTGAATGGGACGTTTCGTAGCCCTTTCCTGCAGTCCAATGACAGAGTGGCTTCATGGGTCGAATGTTATGAATATTTTAAATTAATAAACGTTATTTTAAAAAACACACAGAAAATCCGGTGTTTCTATGTCAGTTTTGTTATTTCAGTCTTCTGTGATGTATATAAAGTGTAATATTGGGATGCAAACTCAAAATTGGATTAATTTCAACTCTATTTCTGACATGGTACAGGTGTCTTCTTTTTTTTAAGCCCGTAACTAAACTTAACAAAAAAGAAGAAGAACTATATTATGAAGCCAAGATCAATGACATAAAGAATGATGGAAAAAAACTTTGGAGTACTTTAAATGAAATTATGAGCAGAAAGACCAATTCAACTCCATCTTTCATTGAATCAGATGGCTTATTCATCACAAAACCATTTGATGTTGCCAATTATTGTAATGATTACTTAATTGGCCAAGTGGAAAAACTTAGGCAGGAAAAAAAAAACTAACAGTGAGCCATCGTATTCATGCATAAAAAAAACTAATAATTAAAGAAAGCATTGCAAGTTTGAATTTTGTAAAGTTAGTGTGGAAGAGGTGGGGAAATTATTGACAAACTTAGATGGAAAGCTAGATGGTAGCTGACTCTATAGCCACTCCTATCTGTCATATCTTTAATCTGAGCCTAGAGGAAAGTCTTCGTCCTTAGGCCTGGAGGGAAGCCAAAGTAATTCCGCTACCGAAGAGTGGTAAAGCGGCCTTTACTGGTTCTAACAGCAGACCTATAAGCTTTCTAGCAATGCCATTTCGCTGTAAACAAATTAACAACAGACTTTCAGCATGCTTATAGAGAAGGGCACTCAACATGTACTGCACTGACACAAATTACTGATGATTGTTTGAAATAAATTGATAATAATTGTTATGCTGGTGAATGAGGACCCAAAAGCGACGTAATAGAAACAGAGTCTTTATTCCAGTCTTAAACAAACAATGATTCTCCTGGATATTATCAAAGGTAAATCCAAAACAGGAAACTGAAATCCTCTCGTCAGTAGAGAGGAACGACTGGAGACGCGACCACAGACTGCAGGTCGCTTCAGGAAGGCACAGGCCGTAGCTGACATAGACACCTGCTCACACGCAGCATCTTCGTCTAAAGACCGCTTCCCATTCCTTCTCGACCATGGTCTCACATCGCCTTAGACTTTATTACCGGTCTGCCTTCGTCTGCGGGAAGACGGTGATTCTTACGGTTATCGATAGGTTCTCTAAGGCGGCACATTTCATTCCCCTCGCTAAGCTTCCTTCCGCTAAGGAGACGGCACAAATCATCATTGAGAATGTGTTCAGAATTCATGGCCTCTCCGTTAGACGCCGTTTCAGACAGAGGCCCGCAATTCACGTCACAGTTTTGGAGGGAGTTCTGTCGTTTGATTGGTGCTTCCGTCAGTCTCTCTTCCGGGTTTCATCCAGTCTAACGGTCAAGCAGAAAGGGCCAATCAGTCGATTGGTCGCATATTACGCAGCCCTTTCGTTTCGAAACCCTGCGTCTTGGCAGAACAGCTCCCCTGGGCTGAGTACGCTCACAACTCGCTTCCTTCGTCTGCTACCCGGGCTATCTCCGTTTCAGAGTAGTCTTGGTACCAGCCTCCTCTGTTCTGTCCAGCTCGCCGAGTCCAGCGTTCCCTCCGCTCAGGCTTTTGTCCAACGTTGTGAGCGCACCTGGAGGAGGGTCAGGTCTGCACTTTGCCGTTACAGGGCGCAGACTGTGAGAGCCGCCAATAAACGTAGGATTAAGAGTCCTAGGTATTGTCGCGGTCAGAGAGTGTGGCTTTCCACTCGTAACCTTCCCCTTACGACAGCTTCTCGCAAGTTGACTCCGCGTTCATTGGTCCGTTCCGTGTCCCTCAGGTCGTTCCTGTCGCTGTGCGACTGCTTCTTCCGCGACATCTTCGTCGCGTCCCCTGTCTTCCATGTCTCCTGTGTCAGGCCTTTTCTTCGCGCCCCCGTTCGTCTTCCCTCCCCCCCCGTCCTTGTCGAGGGCGCACCTATTTACAAGGTACGGAAATCATGGACATGCGTTCTCGGACGTGGTCACCAGTACTTAGTGGATTGGGAGGGTTACGGTCCTGAGGAGAGGAGTTGGGTTCCATCTCGGGACCGTGCTGGACCGTTCGTTGATTGATGATTTCCTTCGTTGCCGCCAGGGTTCCTCCTCGAGTGCGCCAGGAGGCGCTCGGTGAGTGGGGGGGTACTGTCATGTTTTGTCTTTGATCATCATGTCTTGTCCCTGTGCTTCCCTCTGCTGGTCTTGTTGGGTTCTTTCCCTCTTTCTATCCCTCTCTCTCCCCTCTCCTCCTCTCTCTCCTCTCGCTCTCTCTCTCTATCGTTCCGTTCCTGCTCCCAGCTGTTTCTCATTCTCCTAACCACCTCATTTACTCTTTCACACCTTGTCCCCTATTTTGCCTCTGATTAGAGTCCCTATTTCTCCCTCTGTTTTCCGCTTCTGTCCTTGTCGGATTCTTGTTTGATGTTTGCTGTTCTGTGTCCTTGTTCCGCCCTGTCGTGTTTTTGCCTTCTTCAGA